>NC_050451.1:91665055-91747555 GCF_903995425.1 Onychomys torridus | reverse complement strand
CTCACACACACACACACACACACACACACACACACACCATAATCAGGTATTATATGATCCTTGATGTAGAGAAAAGAATCAACACAACATAAATCCAATTAAACCTGATATAATAAGTGCTATTAACAATAAAATGGGATGTTAGAAAGACAGATGCCTATTTTGGTCTAGGGAAGTTCTCTAATGTAAAGGATCTGTTTGAAAGAGCTGGAGGAAGGGGGAATGAGCATTAACAGTACTTAAAGGACCTGAACATCCAGTGATGTCTGGGTGAGGGCTCCACACAGAAGACTGGAAAGAGGCCAGATCTCACAGATCCTGCTGGAGTACTTTAAGGAGCAGCAGGAACATGTTGCAGGTTGGAATGAATGCATAGACCAGTGTACACAGATTGCATAGACTCTCATTTGATAGACAAGGAATTAAAAGTCATTTGTTGTCACAACCTGGCGGGATCTTCATTTGACAGGGGATGAGCTGGCTTATAATACAGACAGAGTTTCTCCACTCGATCATTTAGAGGACTTGCTTCCTGGTGGGAACCAGAAACTCCAGCTCTCCTTCCTATTCATTCTACTCCCCACCTCCTCTCTCTCTCTCTCTCTCTCTCTCTCTCTCTCTCTCTCTCTCTCTCTCTCTGCCTGTCTCACTCAATGTCTGTCTCTGTCTCTTTCTTACTCTCTTTGTCTGTCTGTCTGCCTCTCTATCATGTCCAAGTAATCACCATTGTAACTGGCACATTTAAAATTCAATGTATGTATATAGAACAAAAAAATGAATGAATAAATCAGTGAATGCGTTCCTATACCATGACCTGGCACACAGTTTGCCTTCAATAAAGATTCTTCTGAATGTAAATGGTGATAGTTCTTTTAACATTAACCCAAAGTATCAGATGAAGGAGGATGTACAACCCGATCTTTGAAGTTGTCACATTTCAGGGTCCCATTGTTGCAGACAGATGACTGACTCTGAGCTCCCACACACCCAAAGACATTTCTTCTGATCCTACCATGGTGATCTCAGCCTGAATCCTTTGCTGTCAATTTTCTGTTTGCTTAGTATTAAATTGCACCCTAGTTTCCATATTTTTCTTTTGCTCTGGTAATCTAGAAATACTCCTCATTGATTAACAGCTGACTTTTTAGAGTTTTAAACCCTTCCCTAAGCTCAAAGTGAGTTTACACAGCTCCCCACACCAATGTAATGATGAGATGTAGGAGTGTGAGTGGAATCTGAAGTTCTTTGGCAGAATACATGGTCAGCAACCTTTCCTGGGATCTAAGGCACTGGGCAGATCAGAACACCTTACTGGCAAGATTAATGACATCACTTTCTTTGTGCACCCTGTTCAGGCAGCTGGACTTCTTAGGTTGTTTTCCTTTCCAAATATTTTGTTCCTATCCATTTGATATTAGATGCTGACCTTTGTAGATGAACCAGCTTACCATGATCATCTGATATTTTATTATTTCCAGAATATTAGCTCTCTTCTTTAGGTTAGTAGTTTCTGCAGACCTGACAGACAATATCACTATTATTCATTTTATTATTTTTGTTCATTCAAATTAACATATTTTAGATCACTATGTCTGCCAAATTTTTAGAGATCACTTACAATAAATATTTTATATTTGGAAAACAAGAGTCGAAACCTTTAAATAACAATGAATACCTCTCCACAAATATACCTGAACTCTTATATTCTACCATAAATCTAGATTAGATAAAACATGACAAATTGTTTAAGAAATATCCTTTTATTACTTTTAGGAGTAGGTTAACTCCCATAAATAACTTAAAATTTTTACTTAGTGATTTAAGATACTATATAATCTGCAAGGATCTTCTATACAGTATGAACATAGCTTATTTGTTCAAGTGAGAGTTATTCTATTTAATACCCAGCAGTTTCTATTCTATGACAGCATGCTGATGTTAACATTCTAATTCTTATTTAAAGTATTGTGTACATAAGAAAACAAGCATAATATTTTGATATGATTTGTACACACATTCTGCTTAAAATTTATTTTTAAGCCCAGTGTGGTTGCATGTACCTTTAGTCCCAGCACTCAAGAAGTGGAGGCAGGCAGATCTCTGTGAGTTTGAGACCAACTTGGTTTACAAAGTAAATTCCAGGTAAGCCAGGGCTCTTACACAGAGAAACCCTATCTCAAAAAAACCAAATGTATGTTTTTTTAAAGACATAAGAAATAACTCATTTACTTTAGAATGGTTCTCATACATTTGATAAGAAAATAAGAAGCCACATTGCATTCTGGGATTTTGTGTCTTGGAAACACTCCATGTTTTCATCCAAAGTCACATGAGGAGACACAGACAGCTGGAGATTCATCACAAAGCTGAGGAAAGCCTCAACAGAGTTCTGATGAGGCTGTTGCCAGCAGTGCATGGGGCAATGGCTGACCTCTGACCCTGCCTGACAGCCCAGGCTTTTGTCATCCTGCTGCACAAGTCAAATTAGGCTGTAATTACTCTTCAGACAAGGGCTGTAATGATACATTCAAGTCCCAGTGTCTGGTAGGAGGAGAAGTTTGGCTGGTCATGGATAAAGAAGAGTCAAAAAGTCAAAAGACAAACCACTTTTTGATACTTTTCTCCAAAGCTGGGTGCTCCCTGAAGAGGAGAAAGAATCAAATTGCACTAGAAAATACCCACTCATTCAAAATACCCCCAAAGGCATCACTCTGATGAACATCAGTGGACTTGATATACTAGTATATGAAGGGCTTTGTGACTTAGAAACGAAAGGACAGACAATGAGGAGTCCCACGAGCTCCCCTGCAGACACTGTTTCCTATTGTTGCTTCATTTTAATTAAACAATAAGTTGAGAAGGAGGAAAAGGAGAAAGATGAAAAGGAAGAGGAGAAGAATGAGAAAGAAGAGGAGAAAGAGGAAAGAGCAGGAAGGGGAGGAAGAAAAGAAAGAATAACAGCAAGTTGGAGAAGAGAGACAGGGCTATATTTTCCAGTATGTTTTCTCAATCTGCTATTAAGTTTTCTCTTCTAAAATCTGAGGTCAAGATGTTGTGACCCAGCACACTGAGTAGGCTCATAGCTTAGAAAGACACACAGAGAAGCTCTGCCCTTGTTGCTTTTGAGGTTGGCTACCAATTACTGGTACCTTTTAACTTTCCTATTCAGAGTTCTAGATTTGCCACAATTTGCCCTTTTCTCAAAGATAACTTCTTATTAAATTCTTTTAGCTTTATTTTATTTTTATGTCTTTTGAAAATTGTGTATGTGTTTTGATCATATTCACCCTCCTGACACTTGTAAGACCCGCTTCTGTTTCCATGCAAACTCAAATTTATGTCATATTTTTAAAAAACTTTCAAGATCAATTTATGCTATCCAAATATTTTTGAATGCATGGTTCTTCTTGTCTGGACTGCTTGATCAACTGGACATACAGGACCAGAGGAAGGTGACCACTGAACTTTGCTTGGCAAAATGGTTCTTCAGGTTCCTGCTTTGCAGAGGAAACTGCCAGACATTCTACAGGACACAGAGAGAAATGACTAAGAGACTCTAGCCCTATGGGCTGAAGACAGATGCACCAACGTTACAGAGAAACTTTAGATGACTGTCCAGGCTGCCAGCTGTCTCTGTCTACTCTTGCAAGACTCCTGAAAGTTGCTTGTGTCCTTCTCCTCTTTCCCAGGTGATATTATATCTTCTGGGGTCTTTGATGTAGTTAAAGACTAGATAGTTATAATTTCCTTAGTTATGATAAGAGATAAGTTAGATATGAAACCTTAGACTTACAAATATAAGATAGATAGGATATCTTCTTAAATTTTGCCAAATACAAATAGACTAGATATTTTAAATAGATTAGATATTGTAACTGTAATTCTTGCTTGATAATTGTTTTGTTATATGTACAAAACAATGTTTTGTAATTTTACTGTGTGAAAGCTAAAACCTTCCTTTTGGAAAAAAAAGAAAAGGGGAAGTGCTGTGGATATAGCTCTGTATAAATAAAATGCTGATTGGCAAAGTAGCCAGGCAGGAAGTATAGGCAGGACAAGCAGAGAAGAGAATTCTTGGAACAGGAAGGCTGAGTCAGGAGATGCTGCCAGCCACCACCATGAATACCAACATGTAAGATACTGGTAAGCCAGAAGCCATGTGGCAAGGTATAGATTTATAGAAATGGGTTAATTTAAGATGTAAGAACTGCTAGCTAGAAGCCTGTGTCATTAGGCCAAACAGTTTAAATAATATAAGAGTTTGTGTGTTTATTTTATAAGTGGGCCATGGGAACTGGAGAGAAACTCTCCAGCTATACATAGTCTTCCACTGGTGGGTACAACTTACCACAATAACATTTTTGTTTACCAAATTTCTCTCATTTGATTGTTCTGTATGGCTTTAATGTCCCTGGGGCTAAACCTCATCTCTTCATGCATCTTCATGCTAAAACACAATGCTCCACATGAGTTATCATCCATTCACTCCAACCTTACGCTCTGAATGTCAGTCTTTAGCATGTTTCACTTAGAACGGTTTTTAATATTTAAAGTTAACCAAAGTCATCACCTCTCCTTTCACAAATGGTTCTTTGCTTCCTCCATGATGATATTTTGTTTTTTTAACCATTTGTAATGGACACACACTAATATGATTATTTTGAAAGCACGTTCCAGAAATAGTCTGATCAATGAGGCCTGGAATTCTCTCCTGTTCTCTCCTGCTGTTCACACACTCTGGCCTCAGAGATACCCTGAGTACCCACAGCAAAGTGATGCATTTCTTGGCTTTCAATGCAATAACTCAGGGCCTCGAAGTTGTTCTAGTCTTCATGCATTCCACCTGTTCGTTTCATCTCCCACATGCTTTACCTTGTTTTCCTGGTCCATGGGACACTTTTCACTCTGACTTTTATTAAACCTCATTGTGTTCATTACAGCTTACTAATATTTTTATATCCTCTTAGCTCTTGATACTGTCACGCAGAGACTGATATTAATGAAATACATGATCCCAAAGTCTTTTATCTCTAAGGTTCTACATCTTCCCACTCTTAAAATTCTTTTATCTCTATGATTTCTTTGCACTTTGCTCTCAAATGAAATCTCTTAAAATTATGCTATACACTCTTTTCTCAGAATTCATAAATTCTTTCTTGGGTATGATTTAAAATCTATGAAATCTATAACAAAATTTGGCTTTAAACTTATAACAAAAGACTTATAATTACAAGTCTGTGTGTGTGTGTGTGTGTGTTTGACAGATATGTATGTGTGTATATAACTTGGATTCAACTCTCTATGTGTGTATATGTGTATGTAACTTGGTGTCAACTCACTTAAAACAATAAAAAATAGATCTATTAGGAAAGTAGTCGTTTTTAAATAGCAACCAAGTGGCTCCCCTTCATCTTGGCTGATGACTTCATCAAGATGCAAGCAGCGACAAGGTCGGCAGCCATCATTAATAAGGTTAAAGAGTACATGGCATGAGACTTCACTATCTTAAGATAACCACATGGAATAAAGCAACAGTTCTAAAACTTTCCAGTCCTAGTGAACTCTCTGTTTTCATTGTATCTCCTATTTAGACTAAGGAAGCAACAACAAGTATCAAACATTTTGGATTGTTGTGGTCTTTTGTATGATGACAAAATTTTAAGATTATATTTGCTACAACATACCATATATGTGATTCTGCTCTTGTTTAGACTACATTGCATATGATGATAAAATTTTAAGGTTATAAAGGTCTACTCAGATTTTAAAAAGCTGACTTAGAGATTTTACCTAACTACTTATGTCTTATGCTACTTATGCTAACTGTTCAATTCCAAGAGTATAAAATGTTCAGATAAGTAACAACATACGTTTGATAAATAAGGTATCAATTCCTAAAGTCTACTCAGGTTCACAGTAAGATAAAAATTTCATTTTGATACTAAAAGAATTTCAGTTCAAAAATGGTTATTTCTAAGACTCAAATTTAACAGGGATAAGCTGTAAAAAACAAACAAACAAACAAAAAAACAAACCTAATCTTATGAAAACTACTAACTTGTTAAACTGTTAAGGATAATTAAGATGTGAAAGCTAATGGTTAGTCACCTTATAGATGATCAGATTCTTTGATGTGTTCAGAATTACACTTGTAGTCATGCTAAGTACTTTGTAATTAATTACAGGAGCAAGCTATATTTAGCCCCTGGTATATGTTTTCAAAGTTAAGCCTAATCAAGTAACTAGAAACAAGCAAAGTTTATTTAGTCTAGATATCCTTAATGGATAGATGGTCCTCAAACTCTTGAGAGATCTGATGAATATATTTTAAATGTTCAATAATAATAATTTTAAAAGATTTTCCTGATAAAGAGAAGTGCTAGCTCCTGGCAGCACCCCTAAGTATCTTCCAAAGATAATGAGGCACAGAACTCTACCTGGCTCTTGCTTTAAATGTTGCAAAACTGGCCACTGAGTAAAAAACTGCCCTCAACCAGGACCTTGTGCAAACTGGGGATAAGCAGGACACTGGGGAGTTGATTGCCTGTTTCGTTTAGATAATTTAGGCCAATCCCCCCAAGTTCCTACCCCACAGGAAAGGCTGTTGGATCTTCTGGACCTGGAAGCTGAAGACGGACACTGACCTAGGACTTCTGCCCCCAGCCACAGAGGAACCTATGGTGATGTCCAGGGGGCTGGTAAGTGTCTGTCATTTTCAAAAGATCAGGACTCAATAGTTCTGTACTTCCTGCTAACTTGAGTGAAATTCATCCTTCTCAGCTGTCTGATGGTATTGACCACTAGGTCACTGAGAGCTTTTCCGGTTTAACAGTAGCAAGCATCCAAGCTCCTTCCCCAAGGCTTCAGCTGCCTTCACAGTTCTCTTCATAAGAAAAAATCAGGCCTCAGGCCTCACTGGAAAGCTACTAAAGACAACTGACTTAACTTGTTACCAGACTCAGAAAACAGATTTCAATGTTTTCAACTCTTTACTATTGTTTTTATTTAAAGGAATCTCTTTAGGACTGATTACTGCTGTCAGTAACCAATCATCTGTGTCTCGTAGTGAATGATTGGATAGAAAAAGGTGTAAAGTTTATGTAAAGTCTCAGAATATAAAGCATAAGTTGTGAGGATCTAAGTGAATGTTTTAAGATGTATGCATGCAATTTATAAAGGTCTAAGAAAGTGTCTTAAGGTATGTAAATGAAATTTGTAAAGGTATAAGAAAATGATTTAGGATACATGAAAAACGTTTCAGATTTATTTCCTTCTCTTTAATATTGTTATATTAAGACTTCAAAAGCCAAGTTTTAACATTAGCCAATGGAGTTCTGATAAGCTGTTGATCTAGGTCTAGTAAGCTCTGACTACTATTATCATAGTCACAAGCTCAAGATTTTTAAATTTCCTTTGGTTGTCTTCTAAGTACAGACTTCTCATTATGCTAAAAAAAAAAAAATCTGTCTAATTTATATACACCCAGTCTTCTAGATGAAGAAAAGAGTGTTCACACTTTTAATGCAAAATCATTTTGAGCCCCCAGCACTCTATTATGACTCAATGTTGTAAGACTACTGCCTTTTCTACAATGTGGATTTCATTACAGATTACAAACAGTGGTGATGCTAATATATCTGGAACTTGTAAGAAAAATTGTCCCCTAAACTCCTTAACTTTACCTTCTGTACCCAAAATACATCTGTTCCAGTAACTTGTCAGCTCCAGGTGCATCCCAGACAACTCCAAAGAGATTAGCCCTAGGTGTTCCAGCCTCACAGACACCACCTGTACTTCTTTAGTCCCAAGAGCCTGGACAGTGAGTAAAACAGCTTGCTCTTCCTGGACTTGGCCAGCATCCCAGCTTTCTTGGGTCCCCAAAGATGTTGTTGCCCCCAGACAACAAGAAGCAGTCTAAAGAGCATGCCACCTCAATTCCTGACTACCGGCCACCCCTTCCTATTTCTTCACCTTTTATAGTAAACAAAAGGCAGGAATGCTAGGAACTGCCCACATTTCAGACCCTGGTGCCCCTGCCCAGCTCACCTTCAGTGACCTAGCACTAGTAATCATGTCATCACCAGCTGCCAAGTGCAATACATATACCCTTTTAAAATTCCCCATGATCACAGCCCACTCTCTGTCACCCTGTCTCTGGCTCTTCCTAGTCCTGGCTCAGAGGCAGGCTCCTCCACCACAATAAATCCCTCATGTAAGATCTGTCGCATGGTGTGATCCTTGCAGCATTCTTTGGTTAAGATCTACCAAAGTACTCTTCACCACTAAACCCTAACAGCTGAAGAGATGGCTCAGAAATTAAGAGCACTGTTTTCTCCAAAGGCCCTGGGTTTGTTCAGTAGTATCTACATAGCAACCTGCAAACATCTGCAACTCCAGTTCAAGGGTACCTGACACCCTCTTCTGACCTCTTAGGGTACCAAGCATTTATGTGGAATGCAGACACATACAGGGAAAACAGCCATATATATGCATAAAAATAATTTTAAAAATTAAATGATAAGGTATCTCTAATATATTAAACAAAATATTAAATAAGATGGGCTGGGAAGGAGCCTCAGTGGCTAAGAAAGCTGCTGCTCCCCCAAAGGATGTGTTTAGTTCCCAACACCCACCTCAGTTAGCTTACAACTGCCTGTAACTCCAGATCCAAGGAGTCTGATGGCATCTGCAGACATGTGCACATATGTGATGCATGCACATGCATGTACACACACATTAATAAAACCTAAATCTTAAAAATACATATTTAATGAGATAATTCATGTATTTGGCACAATGGTGGTACACAGTATTCAAAGGATGGCTACCAGATTGCTATTATATATGAAAATTAAGTAAACTCATGTGACTCTTTTTAAATTTACTTAATGTTTAAACTTAGTGTCTATTTTCCAGTCCTTTCACAGCTGTTAAGAAAATGTCAAATATGGAGACCATTACAGAAAACCATAACTAATCAAAGTGAAGTTGTGGAGCCCATTCCTAAATGATACATGTACAATACAACTCGTGCACTAAGGCTCAGGGATCACTGTGGATGAGGGAAGAGAAAGATTGTAAGACACAGAGGATCAAGGAGTCTGCTGTGTGATTGTGTCTCCTAGAAATGTCAGAGAAGATACACTCATGAACTATCACCAACATGGCTGCCTAAACAAGGTCTGAGTAAGACTACCGCCAATGGACATGCTAACAAGAAAGGGTGAAATCTCATGGGGCCTCAACCCTAGACAGATAACAACAGTAACTAAGGAATGCTGAGAGCAAGAAAAATAGTTTTCCCTAGGGAAGAGCACACTAATTGGTTATCCAATACCAAATATTCAGCCCTGAAAACATATGCATATAAGTAACATTATTCAGACAGAGCATATTATATTTATATAGTATGGAATAGATATATTCCATATATATGGAGAGAGAAAAATAAACAATAAAGTAAGCGTTATAAGAAGCTTTCTATTATCTATTATTTAATTTCCAATAATTTTTCAAAAATTATTTTTCAGCTACAAATCAAAGTGTCAAACATTGATTAATTTGCCAACTAAGCGATTGAAGTAATGTATTGGTTATAATGCAATGAATCCCTAATACAGAAAACTCTACAATTCAAAGATATTTGGTATTTAAAATTTAAGTAAATATAGAAATAAAGTATGCATACTTTCCTGATAACAAATCTTTAAAAAGGAAGTTAAGGAAGAATTAATATCATATCCTCACAAAGTCTCAATTTAGTCACTAACTTCAATTAACTTTAATATTATTTCATCTTGAAGACTCATTATTTCTCACATATTAAATGAAATGAGATATTTGGTAAGGTGGAATTGAAATAAATATTAATATTAATGGCAAAATTAATAATGATTATGCAATTAGTAAAGTTTCTCCACTTCCAAATTTTATCTGTTTTTGTGACTTTCATGGACAGAATGACTTACAACTCATTAAACACAAGCTAGGTGACATCTTTCACCTTGTGCAAGATTGATATGCCACATTCCATGCATTATCACCTGACTGGTCGTCAAAGCACAGAAATCTATGAAGATACACACAGCAACTGTTTGAAAATAGATGGAAAGTTTAAAAACATGTTAATAGCAGTCCCCATTTCTCCACTTTCATCACTATTTTACATTTTAAGACACAATGCTCAACACTACCTCCCGTCCTAACCTACCCTGTGTACCTCCCAACTCTTCCCAATGGATGCTCACTGCATTGCTAGCTACAGACAAAATCAGTGCCTGCGGCAGTGAATATCTGAATCAAAACAAATTCAGACCAAATATTGTGACTATGATGTATTCAACTAAAATGGGGAGTCTGTAATGCTGCACATCTTGATTCAGGTTATTATTCATGGACTTTTCTGTGGAAGGCAATGTCACTATGGCTGAAAGAGCAGCTAATCTAGTCAGTTAATTTTCTTAGCAGCAAAGCAAGAAAACACCTTTGGGGCAAACACCTATACTAATACACTGTCATAATGTCTTCTCTTTGTTTTCTGTTACAACTTTATGATGAAAATTGACTATGCTCAGTAGTGATCCTGCATGTCATTTCAACTTCCTAACATCTTCTCCACAACCTTGAGCCATCTTCTATTCTTGAACTATTGTCCTAAGCTAAGCATACTCTGGAATACATGTCTTACCCCAAAGTGCTTCTTGCATGATATATAAAGTTAATTAATAACTCCTCCACACACACACATCTCCATTGCTTGAGGAGGTCATTGCTTGGGGAAAAATTCTAACCTCTTTCTGCTGCAGGTACCTGGTCTTTCTCCTTTTTTTTTTTTTTTGTCCCTTGGATGTCTTGGATGTGTTCATTTGACTCTGCATTCCCAGGATGTATACAATCATGATTTAATAAATTATAAACTTCAACTGACAGACACATCTATGGAAACCTGCAAAGCAGTGAGAGCCAGGCTTGTAGCTTACATGATTGTTTTTCAGCATGTTTACAAATGTTTTTGAATATGACTTCAAAGACAATGTAATTTTTCCTTGATCTATACTTTATAAGGTATCAATATTGTGGGACTGGACTAGGATACATTGATAATACAATCATCTGAAAAAAATTTAGTGTCTTAGTTAGGGTTTCTATTGCTGTGAGGAGACACCATGACCACAGCAACTCTTATGAAGGAAACCATTTAATTGAGGTAGCAGCTTACAGTTCAGAGGTTCAGTCCATTCATTATCATCATGGTGGGGAGTGTGGCAGTGTGCAGGCAGACTGGTACTGGCTACATCTTGATCAGAAGGTAATAGGAAGTAAACTGAGGCACTGGGCATGGTTTGGGCATATGAGACCTCAAAGCCCACCCACCCCCATAGTGATGTCCTTGCTCCAATAAGGCCACACCTACTCCAACTAAACCACACCTCCTAATAGTGTCACTCCCTATGAGCTCATGGGAGCCAAGTACATTCAAACTACTACATGCAGAAACAAAAAACACAAAACAACAGTCAATACCCACATACTATCTAAGATTGTATGACTAATGACTGAGACAAAGGACAAACAAGTACTTAATAACTCCCAGATATGTACCCTTTCACACAGCTAATTTGTCAAAATGCTTAGATTGTCTTGCTGCTGAGATTAAATAACATGCATCTAAAATATAAATGAATGAGTAAAAATAGAGGAAGTAATCCATTAATAGATAGGTAAACAACAAAATTCGTGTTGCAGATACATCAAATTTTGAGTGACTTTTCCATGATCTCTTAAACACTTTGAGGAAACATATACTCTAAATTATACATGGAGAATTTTGAAAATGGTAGTATGAGAGACCTTTCCTTAAAATTTTACAGTGCTTAGTAACTGGAATAATTCACATTTGAACTTTGCTTAATTAGAAAAATACTTCAATGAGATGTTTTCTGGGAGGCAGGAACCACTCTTGTCCATAAAGTAAAGTGAACAGAAACTATTATAAAGATTTATGGAGGTGTTAGGGACAGGGACAAAGTCTGGACAGGTGTAAACCTATATCTAGGAATTTGGGGTAACACGGACTATTCACTACAACTGAAAATCTAGTAAAGAGAGAATGAGTTCCTCTTGAGCAGCTTAAGCTCATTCCAGGCAGGCATTATTGAAAAGCATGTAACCAGGGGAGCTGGAAGGAGATTAACCAAAACAGATCCCTCAGAGCCCTGCTGAGTGAGTTGGCTTTGCCTTTTTCATCCTATAGAGATTACACTCCTCTGATAGATAAATGCTATTGCCCAGTATCTGAATATGTACACTAATCTCAATAGAACTACAATCTTTACAGTGTGATAAAAACCAAACAACCACTGATACCAACAGATAACAAAGGAAGACTCTGAGCTTTTGTTAATCCTCAATGCTGAGTCACATGTGTTTGAGAAGGTCCTTTGTCTCCCCTCCTCAGAAAATGACAGCTTTTTATTAACTCTATCTCTTAAAACTTAAATAGCTGTTCTTTCTCCCTCCCTCCTAATGGTGAGAGCTGATGCTTCTGGAGTATTTTATCTACTTGTATGGCATTTGCCTTGATGTTTCCCAAGTAATAATGCACAGTAGCAGAGACAGATGAGGATTCTTTATCTTCCTTTTCCTTGGGTCAAACCAAATCAAATAGATTTGTAAGAAAAAGCCTCCGCTGTGCAGGACAATAAATAACAAGGAATAAAATTCAGGCAACAGTTTCCCAGCACTCTTGGAAAATTCCAGGCCAGAAAAATATTCTTCTCAAACTAAGCTTTCTACATCTTTCACAAGAGATTTTAGCTTTATAACATGATTCTTTCCCACTAAACAGGTTACTTCTAAATTTGACACTATTTTCTTTGGTATCAAGAAATAGACCAATAGTAAACTAAGAATGCTTTTGTATACTGGAACCATTTGGTATGGTCAAAAATGAAACATTTTTGGTTTCATGAAAACTGGAGAGAGGCACTGCTAGCCCGTGTGGAACAATGGCAGATGGTAGCTAGCTACTCTATAGTGATCAAACCCCCAACCTCCAAAGAACCATCTTGTTCAATAGAGGCCATTGCCAGTACATTTAGAGTGATCAGACAAGTCTAAACATGGTTTATTTGGGATAGGAGCTCACTATGCAGCTTGGGCTGGCTGGAAGAGAAACGGTGTATGTGGGATCATTTGGAGCTTCTGCTCCACACCCCAGACTTTATTCTCCTCCAATGACTTTGCCCCTAGAAGAGGTGCTTGCCTTGGTTTCTGAGGTCCTCACCAGCTGACATACCTCCATGGGCATCTTGTTCATGGAAACAATAATAATCGGACTTGCAGGCACAAATGCCCCTTAGCAGATTGTAGACTCTATTCTAAATGTTTGTTAGACTTTACTTCATTTATTTCTGAAGAAAAGCAGTGAGTATTATTCATTTCAAAAGTATAGCTATTAAAATTGATTGTAGTCCACTAGTTTCACCAGCTTACACAGCTAACAGAAAAGAAAGGGAGCTTTTGATTTTATCAGGTCCTGCCTGGATCCTACCTTTAGTCTCAATCAATGAGCTAAACTACTTGAGACTCAAGCAGGTAACAGTCTTCCATGAAGGGCCATGAATTTACCTTATGTCCACAATGAGACTCTTCTCACTTTTCATAGGTCCCAAAAGAGTCCCAGCATAATAAAACGTTAGTCAAGACAATAAGAATTATTTTTCCTGTCCATTAAAAAAAAATGTTAAGATCATTTGTCCTTTCCTTGCTGTAAATCCAAGTATCTAACACTCTTCACAGGCTCACTGTTCAGACACTCAGCCTCAACAAGTAGTGTTATTTTGGGGGTGTGTGTAACCATTTGGACATGAGGCCTTCCTGGTGAACTAAGGGCCATGGGGTGGACTTTGAGGATTATAATCCATTCTTCTTTACAGTATGTCTGTGTAGTCTCTGATCTGCCGAGATATGAGCAAGCAGCCTCATACTCCACCACCAGGAGGATCGGGTTCTGCAGCCACACCTCACCTGCTATGATGGACTGTATTGCCTAAACCATGAACCATAATAACTACTTCCTTCCTTAAATTGGTTTTGTCAGGTATTTGGTCTGTGATAAGTAATGTGATAAGAAAAGTCACTAGAATGTTTATCAAGACCCTTTTAAATGCAAATTTCTTTTCTCCTTAGTTCTATTCCCATCTGTCCAGCACACACATAATGACTCTGATTTCTTATACTGTCCCAAGCTGCTTAGCTTTAATTGAACTTTAAAACCCCAAGAAGGTTTTGGTTTCTTTTTATTTTTTATGAATAAGAGTAAAAAAACTTAGATGTTAGTTGTCCCTTGTGGTGGTATTGAGTTCCCTGAATTATTGTGCATGCTAATAAACTTATATGGATCAGAAAACAGAACAGCCACAATATTAAACATAGAGGATAGGCAGTGGTAGCACACACCTTTAATCCTAGCATTCCAGAGGCAGAGATCTACCTGGATCTCTGTGTGTTCAAGGATACAGCCAACCACAGTGACTCATGCCTTTAATGCCAGAAAGTGAGCCTTTAATCCCAGGAAGTGATGGCAGAAAGCAGAAAGGTATATAAGACATGAAGACCAGAAACTAGAAGCTTTTAGCTGGTTAAGCTTCCAGGCTTTGGAACAGCAGGTCAGCTGAGATCCATTTGGATGAGGACTCAGAAGCTTCCAGTCTGAGGAAACAAGATCAGCTGGGGAATTGGCAAGATGAGGTGGCTGTGGCTTGTTCTGCTTCTCTGATCTTCCAGCATTCACCCTAGTACCCAGCTTCAGGTTTGTTTTTATTAATAAGACACTCTAAGATTCATGCTACAGTCCCTTGCTACTTTAAAAAGCAAGTCTTCTATTGTTTCTCGGGGCATCCTCTTGGGGGTTTCTGTCTCAGTCATCATCAAAGTCATATTCAAAACAAAGAATTTTCCTTCATGAGATTGAGGGAATTGGGGAATAGCAAAATGCTCTATTTCTAAGAAAATAAAAAAGTTTGTCTTTATCACTTTTCTGTATATAATTTAACAAGCCACTGAATTACCTTTTAAGATTTACTCTACCTAGGAAAGACCCTTAAGAAATAACAGTAGGCATATAGGCTAATAGTCATTAGGTATCCAACATCAGCCCAATTTGCTTGCTTAAAGTGAGTGAGATTCTGCAAAATTGAGACAAGAGGGCAGAACTGCTTCATCTCCCATAGATGGCTTTTATATTTTTAAAAAGTGGTATTTAAACAGTTCTGCAGGAATCTACATAGTAGTCTCAGTTCTGTTTCCTGAACCATCCTTGATTTATTCAACTTATGGAGTCCAGTCTATTTGCTCACAAATCACCTTCAAATTAATGACTTGAGGGTGACCCTCCATGACAATTTCAGGCAGATGTGAGCCAGGCTAGGCATGATTCTATAGGTACAAACAAGTGTTACAAACAAGAGCCAGTGAGAAGTCTCAGCAGGCAAAAGCACTTGATACACAGGCTTAATGGCTGAGTTTGATCCCTGGAACCCACATAAAAGTCAAAGGAGAGACCAACCTTCTTTTGCACATTCTTGGACCACCATTAGCCTGTGGTTAATCATAGACCCACTTTCCTCCTTGCTGTCTCCAGATTGCAAAGGGTAGATCACAGGAACACTCAGCTTCCCAGATAGCATTAGAAAGTTCTTGTAATCTCTTCTCTGTACCTGTGTATAGACTACCCTTTATTTTTCTCTTAAGAACCCTAATATATACTCTTAGGTAGAAAATTATATCTCACAGATATTTAAAATTCATTTCCTTTGCAAGTATTGTTTTAATATCATCAAATATTAATTTTATATAAGATAATAATAAAACTATCATGAAACTACCCTTTTAATCAAGGAGTTATGAAGAATATATTTTCACCCCATTGGAAATGTTTTTTATGATTAAAATGAAAAATGAATGAATTAAATATTCAGTGTCCAAAGTTATAGAAGAAAAGTAGTTGACAGCTAAGTAAGGCAAAGTAGGGAGATAAATTATCAGTAAATTTCAAAATCGGAGAAAAGAGAAATCTGTTAAAAAAAGTGTCTTTGTCTTTGATGTCATCCACTATTGTGCTTGATAGAGTTATGCCAAATTAAAAACGGCAAGCCTCTATATACACAGTTTATGTGTGTATATATATATAAATATATATACATTCACAGAATTAAATGTGAGCATCATACTAAGTAGACATCTGTTCTCCTCCAGACCTCTTACATTAAAGGGTAGTGCAAAAGGACCATGTGATCGCAGGTCGGAAAGAAATGACATGAAAATTTAAATACCTTGGAAACAAATGGCAAATAATGGTTTCAAAAATAAGTCTTAAAATAAAAGTTAAACTAACATGATGTTTATTTGACAATGAGCTGCTTCTCAAGCAGGCGATGGAAAATTGCATGCACTGGGTAGAAAGCAGCTAGAATTTATAGTTTTCAGGATAAACTATTTGTATCTAGAAAACCAGTAAATCAACATTAATAATCATTTTGGAAGATGCTTATTAATAACATTGAGAGCACTGAGAACTGATTTTGAATGGCTGACATTAGAATGATTACCAATCATAAGTCTTAATAATATCTATGTATTTATTTTTATTTATGTACAAGTATGAGTTTATGTGCAGCACATGTATACATAAGTGCTTCAGGACTAAAAGAAGACACTGGATCCTCATGGATCTTGAGGTATAGGTGGTTGTGAGCTGCCATATAGGTGCTAGGAACCCAACACAGGTCCTCTGCAAAAGCAATACACATTCTTACCTGATCAGCTTCTCTATAGCCTTCCAATTACATGTTTTGATGAGGAAATAAGTCTGCATTATTTGTGGAATTGGATATAGTATTTTTAAAAAGATAATTATTTTAAAAATTATAAATTACATCATTTTCCACATCATTTTCTTCTCTCCAACTCATCCCACCTACTGTCCTTGCTCTCTCTCACATTCATGGTTTCATTATTATTAATTGCTGTTACATATATGACTGAATACATAAATACAACATACCCAGTCCATATAATGTTTCCTGTATTTATACGAACTCAAGGCAGAATATACTCTTAAAAGAGCCATCAATTACCTAGCTCTTTTGTAATTCCACAAGACTAATGTAGCATAAAGCTATAAAAACTTACGCATGCATATTGATATAATATTTACACATGATAGCTAAAATCAGAAATGTAAAACTCTTTCCTTCACTTTCAAAAAAAGATAAATAAAATTATGATAGACCTTGTCAACAACAAAGATAAATGCAAAACATGCTTTGAAAAGAAAAACCCATTCAGTGTGTGGCTCCCTTTACTTGAAATTCAAGGCAAGACAGAGTTACAGTAAGAGAATGAAGATCGGTAACTTCTAAGACTGATTGACGGCAAAAAGAAATCAGCTTCAGAGAAACATTAGAACATTTCTTTTATTGGGATAGAAAAAATTTTGGTGGCCTCTTTTTAGCTACTTTTGTTTCTATGATTGTCTATTTGTCAAAACTTCAGATCTGTAGTGAAAATTGATATATTTTGTTTTACAAATTCATCAATAAAGCTTCATATAGCTATTCTTACCCTTGTTTCGATAAAATACCTGGCAGAAACAATTTACAGGCAGAAAGTTTGTTTGGCTCACAGTTTCAGGGGTTCTCAGTTCATTGTGGAGGGAAGGTAGTCTGGTGTCTACACCTTGCCTTTGTCCATGGTAATGAGAGCTTACAGCTGCTCCTTCATCATGACAGCAAGCAGGAAACAGAGAAAGCGACAGACAAGATTGAGCGTTGTGTACCCCCAGTGTCCTGCTTCCAGATAGTCTCCTCTTCTTAAAGGCCCCACAGCCTCTCAACACCATGTCCACCTCCTGACCAAGGGGCCAAAGACACAAGCTTGTGAGGGATAGTTCATATTCAAATCATAACAAAATTGACCTTTATAAATGTACCTAGAAGTTTAAATTCTGTCACTATATGGATATATTTCTTACAGTAACTTCTCTTTTCCACACTTAATTTTGTTAGCCAAATCATCTGGTTTTTTGAAGAATTTTCATTGGCTAAGAAAAGCAAACAACTGGATTCATATAACCTTGTATTAATTTTTAAGAAAAAATCTCAATTATATGCCTAGAATAAAATATAAAACCAGTCAAAGAAGGTAAGAAAATAGAGTATCACCAATCATCCAGCAGGAATATATAATTCTACTCTAGCCTACTCAGACTACATTAAGGTATCTTGCTGTGGTCCTGCCACAGCCTGGATTTAAGTCCTGAGACAGGGAAGAGGTGTCAGCGTGAAGAAATGAAGTAGTGTCCAATCATCAAATAAGTTTCACACAAGTGTGTAGCCCTAAATAGCTCCAGCTGTCTTTATTTAAACTTCAAAAACAAGCACGTTTTTCCCACCCTCCAGCATTATTGTCTGGTAAAAACAAATATGTCAAATATATTTTTTTCCAACTTTTACATCAGAACAACTTTTAAATCAAAAACAACATTCAGCATTGTGCTAGCTTGGCTCAATATTGAGCCAGGCACATCCTGTCTTTACAAAGCTAAAAAGTGATAAACATAGGCACACATTCTGAAGAACAACAATATCGTTCAAAACCTAACAAAGCATATTTACAGAAATGGGGGAGACCTGCCATAAGCTGCCTGCATACAGTTAGCTTACACTTCCTTAACTGCCTGCTAACTTTTATTGCACTGAATCAGAACAGTACCCAGGGTCTGGAGTGACAATTGGTATTTCCAGATAAGAAACCTGTGAAGCATCAGTTCCTAGAGAATTTTAGCAGAAAATATTTGAGAAAAACAGGGTTTCCAGGAGTGGTCACATCTGTCCCATGTGTGATTAACAAAGTGATAATTGAAACTGCCAAGAGAATCATCAACATTATGAGAGAGAAGAGAGCATATAGGCCACATATTCCCAGCAGTATTCTGTGCTGTCCTGAGGTCCACTGGTTCTTGCCAAGTGAGAGACTGTCTCCATGGGCTTTGCCTCCTAGAGACCCATTGGGCAAGCACTCATATGCTGATCTGCAACTAGACCATATAGCTCCCAACATTTTCTAACTTCTGGAACTATAACAAAATACATTTACATAGCTTTAAGACATTAAATTTGTAGTTATTTGCTGTTAGTCACAGAGAATAAATACATCAGTCTGACTAGAAAATATTATTTTGATCAAAATGCAGAAAGAAATAAAATTGTACAATAAGATCAAGAAGGACTTGTACAAGGAATAGAGCCAAGAAAAACAACAAATAGTAGCATTAAGACAAGAAAATTGACAATGAGCACAGTCCATGGTGTGCTCCCAAGTATTTTCCCAAATTCACCTTTATTAAAGATGTATGGAGCTTTCCTGTCTTGATTTTATAAATGAGAAAATAAAGATTCAAAAAGATTAAATTATCTGATATTCATCAGACTAAGAAGTGGGGGTATTCAAGATTTTAACTCAAGTCTGTCTGACAAAAGTCAAAATGAGGCATATTATATGAATATTCATATCAGTGTAATACAAATATTATATGAAATCTAAAATTATACATACTATTTTAGTTGACCATTACAATAGTCCTGTAAAGGAGTCAGACAAAGTATTATTCTTTATGTTTGGGTATAAATAAATTAGGAATGAAGTGAATGGATTGATTGATCAAGGCTATGGGACTCTAAAATGGCTAAGCCAAGAACCCAGTATTTTCAAGTATGGAAGTGGAAGTAACGGAAATAAACATGCATGCACCACCTGGAAAATGTTGGAGCTCCAAGGGTCTTGTTTCTGATGTAGCTCCTTACTGTGTCTCCTAGGTGCAAGGTGATTACAATTCCTTAAGGAATGAATTGACAAAAAAAAAAAAAAAAAAGTTTAGTTTAGCTCATGATTCTGGTAGCTTGAAGGCACAAAAAGCATGGCATTAGCATATTAGAGAGGAGTTTAGTTTTACCACAAGATAAGAAGCAGAAAGCCAAGTACAGAAGGAGCAGGTGAATGAGAAAGCCAGGTAAGACAGCTGAACTCACTTTTAAACTACTCCTTCTTGTAGGAATTAATTCAGTCCTGGGGGACCTAATCCACTCTATTTAGAAAGCATTAATGTATTCACAGGAGACTAGTTGGACTGTCTTTGGACCACCAGCTCCCAAATAATGACACAAAAACTTCTTACTAATCATGAAAGCTTAGCCTTAGCTCAGGCTTGTTCCCAACTAGCTCTTAAAACTTAAATTAAGTCCTTTATATTAATCTACTTTCTGCCATATGACTCATTCCCTCTCTTCAATACAGTACCTTTGACTTCCTCTGCATTTGGCTGGCAAATCTCCTGTCTCTCAGATTCTTGGCCCCAATTCCTCTCTTCCCAGAAGTTCTGCCTACTCTATCTTGCCTAGCTACTGGCCATTTAGCTCTTTATTACACAATCAGAAGGTGCCTTAGGCAGATGAGACAATACAGACATATCTTCACAGTATACAAAAAGATTATCCTACAACACAGGAGTAAAATCCCTGGGGCCATTAGATCCTTCCTCTCAAGTTCCACTGCCCTAGCACTGAGGACAAACTTCTAACACATAAACTTTTGTAGTTAAAACTACACCCAATCCATAGCATTGGGAAAACCCCAATAAAAAAGGATCACAGAGTACTTCTCCACAGGCACTGAGAGACATCCTATTTTACTTGTGTTACAAGTACTGATTCTAAGACCATCAATGATCAATTCCTCAAAAGTATGTCTTGAGTCAACTGAAATGTCTATTAAAAAGATGCAGAATCTGGTATGTACTCACTCATAGTAAGATACTAGATGTAAAACAAAGATGACTAGACTGCTACACAACTCCAGGGAGGCTACCTAGAAAACAGGACCCTAGGAAAGACACAGGGACCACACAATGACAGAGAAATGGATGAGATCTACATGAACAACCTCGATGACAGTGGGAGTAATAAAGGGCAAGGTTCGAGGGAAAGAAAGCTTAGGGGAGCAGGAGATCCCAGCTGGATCAAGAACAGAAAGGGAGAACAAGAAAGAATGAACAGACCATGATAAATGATGACCACATGAGAACAGGAATAGGCAGAGTGCTGGAGAGGTCCCCAGAAATCCACAATGATACATCCTCTGTAGATTGCTGGCAATGGTCAAGAGAAAGCCTGATCTGACCTAGTCTGGTGATCAGATGGCCAAACACCCTAACTGTTGTGCTGGAACTCTCATCCAATAACTGATGGAAGTGGACGCAGAGATCCTCGGCCAGGCCCCAGGTGGAGCTCCAGGAGTCCAATTGTTGAGAAAGAGGAGGGACTGTACGAGTGTGAATTGTTGAGACCAAGATTGGAGAGGCACAGGGACAAATAGCCAAACAAATGGAAGCACATGAATTATGAACCAAAGGCTGTGGAGCCCCCAACTGGATCAGGCTTTCTGGATAAGTGAGACAATTGAATAGCTTCAAATGTTTGGGAGGCACCCAGGCTGTGGGACCAGGACCTGTCCTTAGTGCATGAACTGGCTGTTAGGAACCTTGGGCTTACACAGGGACACTTTGCTCAGCCTGGAAGGAGGGGACTGGACCTGCCTGTACTGAATGCACCAGGTTGAAATGAATCCCCAGGGGAGTCTTGGCCCTGGAGGAGATGGGAATGGAGGGGAGAGGCTTGGGGGAAGGTGGGGGCAGGGGCGGGAGGGGGGAAGACAGGGGAACCCATGGCTGATGTGTAAAATTAAAACACAATTATGATTAAAAAAAATCACTTCATGCTTTTTTTTAGATTCAGATGAGAAAGGATAATGTATGTCATGGAAACATGAGCCATTAAAAGAGGATATAAAACAAATTAGCATCCAGTTTAAAAGATAAATAAATAAAGATACAGAACTAGGGCTCATAGATTAAGGGGAAAAGAAACTAGTATCCTTAACAAATGTATTTTAAGAATCATATGGAAATAGGTATAAGAACAGCCGAGTTTCTAAAGGGAAAGCATCTATAGAGGAATCTTCCTTACAAGGCAGAGTGCTGTTGGGTTTAAAAACTCTTGTGTGGTCAAGACCCTGTTCAAATGCAGAGCAACCAGTGAGCTGATAGTCACTGAACAGAACATCATCCAAGACTCTCTGCTCCCTGCTTAGTTGATACAGTGTCAGGCACAAAAGAAAGCTCATGTGGCAGGGTATGAGTGCTGAAAGGCTCCTGAATGGGAAGTGAGAATTTAAAAAAAAAACAAAAACAAAAACAAAAAACAAAACAAAACAACAACAACAACAAAAAAAAACCAGACAGAAGTAACTGCTCAATTTCTAGGTTTGTCTGGGCAGACCCTGCTCTTCAGTATAATAAATATAAAGTAATCAGATGGAAATTCCTATTGTAACTGGTGCTCTTGTTTATTTTCACGAACATTCAGCCCTTCTTAGCACATCAGTCACATACTTAAGAAAGAATGACTTCTCTTGCTATCCCAAATGTCCAGAGAACTTTAGCTGCTCTCATTGTGAAGGGTAGATCCTACCGGTCCAGCTTTGCTTAATTTTTAAACATAGATCAGTTATTGTTTTCCAGATGCTTCCTTTGTACCCCTCCCTGTTCCCTGTATCACCACATTCTTTAACCATCCTACCCTTTACAGAAGCACAGAGCTCATTAGATGGTGAGCTCAAGGCTATATGTCTGTCAGTACTGGAGTTAGGAGAGATCTGTCCAATTTCCCAGTTCCCACTATTTTCCTGAAGAGCATGGGTATTTTAAATTTTGGAATAAGTTAAAATCTGAGACATAAAAATAAGTGATGGACAAGAATAAAGCCATGAAACTCATAGTGGTTGCTAGCCTGCCTTACATCAACAGCACTTATTCTGTGTTGTTGAATTGAGTGGGCAAACAGGCTGGCTTGAAGTTCTTCCTAAATTTCTTATGATAACAGAATTTCTTAAAACAGTGCAGCCAAATAAAGCTTTAGCACAAAATCTCCCTCGGATCAAATCTACAAATGTATCACTTTGTTATCCTTACTGAAACATTTTATAAAAAACATCACCCTTGAGATTATCCAGCAAAAGAGAGATGTTCCACATCCCAATAGACCACAGATGACGAAGTTGTGGTTATTGTTATTTCCTAAGTTCAGGGTTCAGAAATTGTGAATGTATGTAGCAAAAACAAAATATTTGTCCCATGTTCTAAATAGTTACAAGTTAGATTTGAAAACAAAATACAGCAGGTCCAAGATACAATACCCAGGGGAGTGGCCAAATGTCAGGGGTGTGGTGCTAGTTTATTATTTTATTTATTTTTGTGGCTGTGTTGTGGGAACCTTTAGTCTTGATTCCTCTGAGTCTCAAAATCATGATGTTCAGGAAGAGATTTCAACCATGTCCCCCACCCTAATCCCTAATCTTAGCTCAGGAAACCAGTGAGCACAAGTGCACACAGCAGGATGTTTTCCTAACCCTTAGGGAAGCCTTAACCACAGGAGTGTGCTTGTGAAAAGAGGAATGCAGCCTGAGATCCTGTCTGCCCTAACACATCAGATAGCTGTCACTACACCTCTGGATGGGCTCATTCTTACCAAGAGAAAATGCTCTGGTTTTTAATATCAAAATGAGTGCTCAGCCCTTGGATCAGAAAGGGTTAGGATGTACTCCGTGATGTCCACCTGAGTGAAGAGGCTGGGGATTGTATGATAAACAAAGGGAAGAAAAACATTAAAGGTTGTCACAACAACAGGAATGGGGCTCTGTTCTCAGGGAATGATACTCAAGAAGAAATTAAAATAAAGTAAAATAAAACTTATACTTCTCAAGGCTCAGTGAATGCCAGATAGAACACTCAAAATGTTCCTAGTAATAAAAGAAGTTAGAAGTCTCCGTCAACTGTGTCTATGATCCATGACACAGACTTTGTGTCTGGGCCTAGAAGAGAATAGATTGTGCACATCAGGCACATCTTTAAAAGATGATCTTCTCAGAATAGCAAACCACAGGCATTTTAGTGATGCTACAATGCACAGACAATTCACCCTATTTGGGAAGCAGAGGTGGCAGCAGGGCTGTATCTTCCCTATCTTCCCTTCAGAGCAAAGCTAATGCGCTGTCAAACTCACTTGGATTTTACTTTTTCTCTTTTACATCTTTTGTCAATATTTTAATAAGTCATTTCAGTTTTACAATATTGTGAAAGTATTTTTTGAAACTTAGCAAACAACTGTTTTAATGTCCTCAAAATACAGCTAAACTTTCTAAACTTGGTACCTCAAATCTATAAAATTCAGTGGCTTTTTGTAATTCAGAGGATGTGAACTTATATGAATGTCAACTTTCACATTTTTAGCTTTAGAAAAGTGTCTTGTGGCTCTCTGTACTGTGTATATACACATAGGCATACATATTTTGCACTTCTGTTACATATAAATATTCATGTATTAACATGTATATACATATATATGTCCAATTGTGTTTATCTATAATTCAGATTTCCCTTCTAACAAATCTCATTAATAATTTCTAAGAATTAAAATTTGATACTGAGCAGCAGCAGTTTAGTAAAAGGGAAATTATACAGAATAATTTCTGCCTAATTTTGTTGTTGACTATAAATTTGGAGCCTGTGTGTCTATGAGGAGGGATTTTTTGATTCAGATACAGTGATCATCAGTCTGTTACTGCACTAAAACTTGCGTGTTCAGAAGAGTGAAGGTTGTTATAAACTATGTCTAAAAACAGTGAAGAAAACCTCCTATATATGGGCAATGATTTGTATGTTCACTAAGATTTTTCTTAGCAAATTTAAAAATCTTTATTTTGCACACCAATATGCATGTGTGCAGTTTAAAAACCCAAATCTTTCTGAATAAAGAAGTCAAAAATCAATAAAACAAACATGAACTTAGAACGTTTAGTCTCTAGAAGGCATTTGTGAAACAGAAAAATAAAATATGATATAAATATATTGATATTATAATCACAAAATACTTAAAATGTTCCCAGAGGTCTTTGTTCACTTTATTGTGTATGCAATTATTTTTAGTAAAGGCTCAAATGATGTTGTTTCTTTGACAAAGACAGCAATAATATTAGCTTCCCCATTTTCTCCTTGGGTCAGAGAAAAATTTTAAGTGACTTCTCCCTGTCACTTTGGGTAAAAGCTGATTCTAGAACAGAAGAGGGAGAGTATGACACATTAAGAAAATGTGGATGGATCTGATGCTTGGTTAAATGGGCTAATACACACACACACACACACACACACACACACACACACACACACACATACACACACACAGGTCTTCCTAAGAATTCTTTTCTTATCAAATACAGTGGGCCAGTGTCTCAACCTATGAATACCAGGATGTTCTGCGTTAGACCTTCTATATATTTAAAACCCCTATTGTGCCTTATCTAGAAATGTGAACCAAAAGTCCCACTGAGTTGAGAATATGGCTATGACAAACACTGGCTGGAATATTTTTGAGGAAAACCAAATAGCTGCACAGGGAAGGTTTATTTGTATTCTTCTGGGGGAAAAGATGAAATAATTTTTAAATAAATAATGTGCAGGAGACACAAGACCAAATTACCAAGTGAGACTTGTCATTCAGTTGGAGAGAATCTAAGTTGTATTTGACAAAGTACACAACTGTAGGACAACAAATGGCTGCCTTGTCAACGCAACATTATAAGAAATGACGCTTGAGCTGCAGACTGCAAAATCAAGCAGAAACCGGTTTTACATCTGAGAACATTGTCTACACTGAAGCCCATAGCAGATCCATCATCTTCAGAGACCAGGGATGAAATCAGAGAGACTCGGACTTTCCACCCACTAGCATTTGCCATGAACATGAATGAATGGACTTTCTGAGCACAGTTTTCCACTCCTACAGCATGACACATAAATCACAGGAAAGCGCATTCTAATTCCTTTAAAGACATTTTAATTCCAACGCTAAGTGTGTAGTAATGTTCTAAGAGATTTACTAAATGTGTCTTCTCAACTGGAAAAAAAAAAAAAAAGGAGCCTATTCTTCGGTGTTGTTTAATGAGCCACAGACTAGATAGGATTTTCCTTTAGTGTGGGACAGAACTTCTTTACAAGTATCAGAAAACAAAGAGCCATGACAATTATGCAGCTTTCCTGAGCAGTGTTGTCTTTTAGACTTTTCTGCATGCTTCTCCATATTAAAGGATCAAAAGCATCAGAAAAACTAGAAAGAGGTACCACTAGTGGCTACAGAAACTAAGGCAACTGGCCCAGCATTACAGGGTTCTGTGATAAAGTCAGGCTTAAGGGCCAGAGAATGTGACTTGAGTATCTGCTTCTAATCACTGTGATCTTTTTAAATTGCTCCTTTTGTTTCAAGTTCATGGCCTCATTTTTCAGGAACTGTATGTAGAGATACATATGTATTCCTAAACATATAAATATAGCCCTCTCAGTCTGTATAATGTTAGGTGTATGCATGTTTTCAAAGCTGACCGTTTGATACTGCATAGCCAATTGATGTCATCTTCCCCAGGGACGATCATTTCTCCCACTCTCAACATACCTTAGTTGCCTGTGGTTCTTGGTCTAGGACTGGGATCTTTTGGACTTTCACCTGTCCTGTAGTCTTTTAAGTCCTTTCCACTCTTCTATCTTGCAGGTGCCTTTATTTATTTGCTGAAAAGAACTGGTTGCTACATTTTTTCCAGAATGTTCCAATGAAATGTGTATTCTGCCCTTTTATTTTATGATTCCATAACCTTTTTCAGTTGGATAGGATATTTTAAGATTACTATTCGTGAGGGATGACCTCTTCAGAGCAGACATTAATATTTATTATTTTTATTATTATTATTGTTATTATTATTATTATTATTATTATTATTATTATTTTGGTTTTTTGAGACAGGGTTTCTCTGTGCAGTTTTGGTGCCTGTCCTGGATCTCACTCTGTAGCCCAGGCTGGCCTCGAACTCACAGAGATCCACCTGGCTCTGCCTCCCAAGTGCTGGGATCAAAGGCGTGTGCCACCAACGCCTGGCTTATTTGTATTATTTTTAACATTTTGTACAGTGCTTTTCTTGCTTTTGTAACAGGATTTTGAAGGTGGTGATAATAATTTTACACCAGAGAAGGAGAAGATAGATCAGCTACTATAATTTTTAGTTACCCATGAGTTTACTTCTTCTTCATTGCTGTGCTGATCTGAATCTTGAAGGATTTTTCAGGGTTGAGCCTGGAGCTCGAAAAGAGAGCACTTGCTTAGCATTTGTAAGACCCTGGGTTCAATCCTCAGTACTGTCTCCCAGCCTCCAAAACAGATATTTTTTCACTGATTCCTAGTGATTTATTATGGGGACCTGTTGTTTTTTTCCCCAATTCCCTGAAAAGATTAAATGCTTTGGAGAGAGAACAAGCAGGGAAAAAAGTACTTTTTGTGGGACCTAGCCTGGGCTTGCTGATAAAGGGAAGAAAAATTGCTACTGGAGCTCAGCTAGAAAGTGACTGTGGTTTCTCCAAAAATGGAAGGGCTCTCCATCAGCAGTCAGACTGAGCAAGCATCGGGTGAGACCACCACGGAAGATGCAAACAGGATAAAGCTGGATTATTTTTAACAGCAAGGGATGACTTCGGAGGCATGTCAGGGACTTTCTAAACATTAAATTAAGCATGATGCAGTCATCTAAACTAGGACACAACCCCACGGAAGTGACAACATACCAGTCTCCCTCCTGTCTGCTGCAGAGTCTAGAGACATGGGGAGGCAGGAACGTGCTTGTGCACAGTGCTATGAATGTCAGAGTCTTACAAACATCTCTCATTTTCCGTGGCTACACCATTGCGCAGATTTCTGCTGCTTTTGCTAGTTAAGCCCAATAGACAGTAACCTTAGCAAGTATATACCTAGATATCAGCTTTTTAGCCAAGATAGGTATACCTTTTAAGGGCTTCTTTTTCCTCTGAAGCTGGTATTTTATTCAGCAACTGCAAAACAAATGCCGCTCAATTCACTCCTTTTGGTAGATCTGAGAACATCCCATCCCACCATTTCGTCTCCCACCCTTGTGTGCTGCAAACCACTGATTTCACCAGACTATTTAAGGAAAAAAAAATGGAGGTAACTTTAAATGTACTCATTCTTCCTCTGTCATGAACACCTATCGCTGGGAAGGTCTGTTCATGTTGTTCTCAATGTCCTTAGAGTACTGTGGGTTTGGACCATATGACCAGAATGGTAGACAGTGCCACCGTCTACTGTAACTTTGTATAGACACAATTAGCATTTGACAGCGCAGCATTCTCACTCACATGTAGGAGATGGACTATCATACAGCCATGATATTATATCATACTACATATGATATGGAGTCTTTAGCTCCATCTGGACCTGACTTGGCAGAGATGTGGTACAACAGGACATGGAGGTTGCAGTCTACACAGTAGGGGCTGAAGCTCTTATTCTACAACCATGGGGCCCTTATGTAATGTATCATTAGGGTTTGCTGGCTTCAGAAAATTCTAATATGCAACTTAGTCATTTCTGTTTCTAGAAAAAGACTCTTCATAAAGTGAACAAAACTATGACAAAGAGTGGGAGTCCAGGGTGGTACTTTAGAAGTAGGTTCAAGCCCCAAAGATGGGAAACTATAAACAAAGTTTTTGGTAAGAGCACATCACAAACAGTTTGGATATTTATATGCATTCTAATGATCTTTGATTACCCGGTGATGATGACAAGATTTAGGAATGCTGACATGCATCTGATTATGCATCTACTAAAAATATGTGTACTAAGCCCAAGCATAGGCAAACACTAGAGTAGGAAAGATGAACAGATGTCACCTGCTTCAGTGGGGCACCTAGCAAAAAGGCAAAAAGCAAACTAAACTAGGAAAATTAAATTCATCATCTTGTAGCTACATCTCCTACACATGAATTGAGTCAAGAAGGAACTTTTAGGTAATTCTTTCAATGCAGCAATTGGCAGGGTCTCACTAGCCTAGAGCTGAAATTTCATGGCTAATGAAGAGCTACTGACATTTTACTTCTTAATTAGATAATGTTCCAAATTTATAAAATTTTAAACATTATTCTAATCCTAAAATACACGCTTTGCCTAGGAATTTATACCAAGCTTAATGGAACTCTTTCAGAGAAAACACTGAGACTTCTCAATAAATATGGAGCTACAATAACATACAGTTATCTATATATACACTAAAATTGTGATTGTATGTAGCACATGTATGGGAATACATATAATTCTTTAGTAACTATGGATATGTTAAATATTATAATTAGTGACTGGAAAAGCATCTAAGAGAAAAGTTGGTGTTACTACATTCAAGTTACTAGCAGTTTTAGATAACATAACCCCTTAATTCACCAAGAATTCTTCATGCATGGGCTTTTTGAAAAATCTAAAAGTACATGTTATAATAGTAATGCTTACCCACTCAAAGTTACAATGCTCCAAGTTTCTCTTATCTGGGAGTCATGTGCTCATATAGATACTTTTAGCCGTGTGATTTAAGGGTGTTTATATCATCCTTCTTAATGTATGTGCTTACCTAGTACAACTAGCTAAGGGTCCGAAATAACAATGTTGGGAGACAGCAGGGGCAAGACAAATAAGTCATCTAAGGCAACATGAGGCAGAAAACAGAAAACCCAGACCTGTACAATTTATGTTTGCTATAATACAGTAGAATAACACTTGCTCATTTTTCAAGTAATACTTCGTCAGTATGTTTCTCTTAATTATATCCTCTAGAAGGTAGGTAATGAATTACTACATTTTAACATTTTTGCATTTATGTAAATGGTGTGTGCAGGCGCGCGCGTGCGCGCCCGCGTGTGTGTGTGTGTGTGTGTGTGTGTGTGTGTGTGTGTGTGTGTGAGAGAGAGAGAGAGAGAGAGAGAGAGAGAGGTGGGCATACATAGTTCAGAATAAAACTCATGGAAGTTGTGTAGATGTAACTGTTTTGTTAAATAAGAAACACAGATCCAATTGCAGAGTTAAAAACCAAGAGGTCAGAGCAAGAGCTGAAAACCTTACCCTTCACTGCTTCTGCTGTCTTTCCTCTCCGCAAGAGACCTATTTCTGTGTGTTTTTTCTTTTTATAGACTTTCCGTTCTGCTTTCTCATTGGTTGTAAATCCAGCCACATGACCTCCTCGTCACTGCCTGTTTGTACAGACCTCCAGGTCTTCTATGGTTGGTATTGAGATTAAAGGTGTGTGTCTGCCAAGCTGGCTGTGTCCTTGAACACACAGAGATCCGCCTAGCTCTGCCTCCCAAGGGCTGGAATTAAAGGCATGCAACCACCACCGCCCAGCTTCTGCTATGGCTTGCTCTGACCCCAAGGCAACTTTATTAATATACAAATAAAATCACATTTTACAAATATAGTATCACCACAAAGTTGCTTCATTCCCTCCTCTGTGGCAGTGCTGGCTATGCAGCCCAGATCGTCAGATTTGACTACAGGCCTCCTTTCCCAGCGAGCCATCTCACTAGGCCACATTGCTACCTTTGAGAAAATGTTCTATCCTAAAGAATGAACATGATGGAAGGAATAAAGAATAGCTGGTTAAGTAGCTCAGAATCCTCCCTCCTTCAGAACAGTGTGGTCCTGTGTGAGAACTGCTGCCATCTTTGTACAAGAAACTTCCCCAACAAAACAAGCTTCTTAGGGAAAGAAACCATGTTTCATTTTTTTTTGGGGGGGGGGGGTGCGGTTTTGGTGCCTGTCCTGGATCTCACACTGTAGACCAGGCTGTCCTCGAACTCACAGAGATCTGCCTGGCTCTGCCTCTTAAGTGCTGGGATTAAAGACATGTGGCACCACCACCTGGCAACTCATCATAAATCTCTTCATCACCCTCTTTTTAAGCTAGAACCACAATAATCTCACAAAGTGATCGTGTTTGTTCCTACGTGCTCATCCACTGCTGCCCTACACTTCTGCCAACTTAGCAGCTCGGTGTCTTGGCCTCTCCAGTAAGCGTAGAATTAGAAAACTTTCCTTTCAAACTACTGTCTTTGGGGCGGGAGAGCACTTAAGAGTATTTATGCCAGTTTGAGGGGAAAATCCCTTAAACGGTCGAAGCAGATGCAGCCAGGCTTGAAAAGTTTTCTGAAGAACTTGGTTCACTGAGTAGAACAAGCCATTTCCTCTTGTGTAACGCCCAAGTGTTAAGACTTTGTTTTCTAAGGTCACAGATCTTATCTCTGTCCCCAGGGCACAGGTCACAGAAGCAAAAGCATCCAACAGGCTGTCTTCTGACTTCATCACGACAAATTCTACCTGGGGCACAACAGCTGTGTGGCTTGATATCCGGTAACAATGTACCTCCCTGGAGTGTTCTCAGGAGTCCATCTGTCTCCACTCCCCATTCCTCTCCACCTATTCAAATATAACCATTTTATAATCTCAGCCACTATGAATATTTAGACAGTTTTTCATTGCTGTGCCTCGATATCTGAGAGAGGTACTTAAAAAGAAGACTTTCTTATTTTTGGTTCATAGTTTCAGAAGTTTCCATCCATCACAGAGGTTATGCACAGTACATCAGGGCGGTTCATAGCATACAGGAATCAGACAGTGACACCCCAGAAGGGTGCTTATCTACTCTCTTAGCCATTTCCCTGTCCAAACAAGTTGACAAAATTAAGCATCACAGTGACATGTTATTTAAAGATTTACCATACATTTTCATATTCTTACAGAGTAACTGTATTTTATATAGTTAAGAAAGAATCTACTATGAGGCAGGCATCTGAACATAATGTGAATGGGCTCATTGACATTTGTCCAAGTCAAGACAGTTAACCAGACTTGGTCAATCAAAGTGATGAACATTCACACACTTCCAAAAGTTTTTATCTAGTGCAGAAATAAGATAATTAAAGACTATATGTAATGAGAAATAGGCTATAACAGAATAATATAGGGAATGCTAGCAGCTATAGGGGGGACCCTGAGGAGGAAAAATACCAGAAAAGACTTCTTCAGACAGATAGTTTCTGAGCTGAAACCATACAGACAGTGAAGTTGTTAGGAGACAGGCAAAAGATATAAAAAATGGAGGTCAGTGTTATCTGTAAGTAAGGAAGAAGAACTTTCTGTAAGAACAGCATCATGTTCAAGGTTGGGGAAGTAGAGAATAGAGCATAATACAACATCAGTTTTGCAATAGGGAGAATTGAAGGTAAAATTACCAGGAGAAATGAGGCCAATATTGAAATATTGAATCATGATATGGGGTCTAACCTTTATCCTTGGGACAGTGAGAATCTCTGAAATGTTTTGGGCAGAGCATTATGTAAATTTGAGTTAGAACTTAGAAAGATCATTGTGAAAAATTTTGAAATCAAGTTATCCATTGAAAGAGAATACTATGAAGTGAGACAAAGTTATTTGAAAGACTTCTACAGTCATTCAGGCCAATTTAGGTGGCATAATGAAAAATTGTGGAAATAATAATACAAAAAGAACAATGCTTTTTCAGAGGAATTTCATAGATAGCATTTTAGCAAACTATGATCATTCCTGTTGAGCAACTGGGCTAATTGTTAAATATTATTAACTAAAATAGAGGTGTTGAAAGAGATGCAGTTTGGAGGGAGATTAAAATCAATGAGCTCAAAGTAGGCATGTCAAGTGTAAGTGTGAACTATCTTAAGATTGGAGCTATCCAGGAAGATAAGATTCGTACATACATTCAAAATTCAAAGAGATGATCTGGGATGGTTTTAAGGTTTGGGACTTAAAAGCAAAAGCAGAGTACATGATTATTCAATGGAATGCATACAAAAAGAAAGCTGATAATTTGTATAGCATTGTCTGTTTGAGGAGTCGTGTGTCATCCACCCCCCCACCCCCCCCCCCCCCCCCCCCCCCGCAGTGGGACCAGGATAGATCCCTGGTCATAAACTGGCTTTCTGGAGCCCATTACCTATGGTCAGACATCTTGTTCACCCTTGGTGCACCAGGAAGGGGCTTAGTCTTGCCTCAACTGAATGTACCAAGTTTTGCTGTCCCCCCCCATGGGACACCTTACCCTTTTGGAGGAGGGAATGGGGGGATGGATGGGGACATGTGTTGTGGGAGGAGACTGGGGGGGGAAGCGGGAGGAGGGATGAGAGGGTGATCTGTGGTTGGTACATAAAATGAATAAAAAAAAATTCAAATAAAAAAAAAGGCTGATAAGACCTGAGAAAGAGCCCCTAAAATTCATCATCTTCTACACATTTATTCATTTATGTCATACTTTGCATAAAATTGTTTTGTGGATTGTTCAGCAAGGAAAACAATATAATCTGCACAAGAAACTGAAAGCCCAAGAAGTTCCATATGCTAAAAGATGTTGCTGTTTTGTGTGAGAACTGAGCCCAGCTCTGAAGCTCAACTCAGAAATCCCTTTACTATGTCTATTATCTCTGGTTTACATTACACATACTTATCTACTTATCAGAGTCATGGGGAGCTAGGACTTCCTCACCACGCAATCCCTGTTCTTTTACTTCAGCTGTTCTTATATTTACTTAACTGTCTTGACTTTAACAATGTCAATGAGCCATAACTCTTTGACAATGAATGACATGGACACATAATTCTCAATCGTGCTGTAGTTTACAATAAAAATGACAATGGTATCCTTTATGATTTAAACAGAGAAGAAGTTTGTTTATAGTCTTTCTAGAAAACAAAAGGGTCCACACTTCTTGCAACAGCCTTGTAGATAAATAATGGAACTGGTTTGACCTCATTCTTATCCCGGTATTTCCAGATAAATCCCTCTTGTTGACCAAAACAGTCTCCAAAACTATTTCCAAAGTCTGGAGATCAGTGTCTCGCCTCATGTTGATTGTTCCTACTCTTAAATGATTGTCCATACCCTTAAATCAAGCCTTTACTGAACAAAGTCTATTCCCAGACTCTACCTCCCTACTTGAGTTTAAAGTAGCACCAACTTGTGACAGAATTCTCTGAGTTTTGTGATTTCACATTGTTTGCCACAACTAGCAGGTAAACATAATATTAACAAATTTCTTTCATACTATCTTTCATTTTGTTCAAATGTCCCAGTTTTTATTGTCTCATAAAATGACTGTAAATTTTCTCAGTATGATTTATGCAATTCTCTTGATAATCCCCTGTATAATTCTTGGTTTTATGGGATACAAGCTTCTTCATAGCATTTAGGTGACACTTTTTAACTCCATCCATGATAACTTGTCATTTTGCATTATTGTTTGTTTAACCATAGAATTTTACTTCCTCTATAATAAAGACTGTCTTATTTTGTGTACCTAGATTCTCGCTCTGCTCCCGTCATAAAGCCAGGATGAAATAAACATACTTTCAACGAATGTATGAAGGGATGAAGACAATTTATCATTATTATTCATCTGAATCTCTTTTCAACCAACATTTTCTAACATTCTCAAAGCACTGAGACATAAAAGTATGAATGAAAATACATTAAAACATTTCATTCATTTATAGCAACATTGAAAAATCATAACCTACCTAAGAACAAACCTAATGATAGATGTACACAAAACCATTACATAGAAATCTATAAAAACTAACTAATAGAAATTAAATTCTAAAAATGTTTTTGAATCATGAATCAGAGGACTCAACAATTTTTAAAAATTATTCCTAAACTCAACATAATCCAAACAGATAGTCTATGGAATTTGACAAACAAGTTCTAAAATGCTTGAGCCCTAAGCAAAGATTAGCATGCAAACTCAAACCTGAGCTGAGGTTGTAACTCAATGAGAGTCTTGGTTTGCACACCAGTAACTTAGAAACAGGCTAAATAAATAGTAGTCAAGCCTTATTACAACAGTATTCTACAGTGTGATAGCAAGTCAAGGACAGGTATATAGACCAGAAGAAATAAAGAAACAAATCCAGAGACTGTCCCATAATTAGAATTATCACCTAACTTATACCAAAGGTAACAATATAGTATAGCTAGAAAGATGTTCTTTTTACATGGATAGTTTGTGTTAAGTTAATATCTATATGGCAAATGGTGAGCCAAAGCCACCTTCTCAACCTCAGACAATATATAACATCAGTTTTAGATGTCGAGGAGAGCTAACTGTGAAAGTGAAACACTAAGACTATTTAAAAATACAAAAAGTCTTCCTGACTTTACCAAGCAAAGATCATTTCAATAAGGTATGAAAGGCAGGCATTTTGGGCCTATTAGATGGCTCAGTCAGAAAGGTGCAGGACACCACACCTGCAAGCCAGTCTGCTACCCCAGATCCACACAATGGAAGGAAATAACCAAATCCTGAAATTTTTCTTCTGATCTCCATGTGGGCCTGGGGCACCATACATCACACACACACACACACACGGTATAAAAATTTGAAGAAAAGTCTATAACTTATTCTCTCTATTAAAACAAAGAATTCATAGTAATCTGAATATGACTGAAGTACATGGCAAGGTATTTCACAAACTAAAGATAGTTACTGGTCACATATTCAACAAAGATTATGTGATTTCCAGGATATGCAAAAATGCCTACAAATCAATGAGAAAGTAGCAAATAATTACATAAAATATCCAAAAACCTTCAACAGAAAACTCAGAATAAAGATATCCAAGTGGCTAACAGATATGAAAAATAATAAATTTTAATAATCACCAAAAATGCTAATTAATCTGTAAGGGTCTATATACTTATGCAAGTGGCTAAAATAAAATAATAATACCAGCTGGTTTGGCCAGCCGAAAAAATTGCAGGTGGTCTCTGTGAGTTCCAAGCCAACCTAGTTTAGATAGTGAGTTCCAGGCCAGCAAGGGTTATATAATTAGAAGCCTCATTACTGCCTGAAGAATGCAAAACAGCTCAACCAATGTGAAATACTATCTGTGTCTCCTTAAGCTGAATGTGCCTACTTCTAATAACCTGGAATTTATTCTAAGTTATGGGATGAATGATGTCCCCTAAAATCCAGTGGATATTCTAAGTCCTAATCCCCAAGATTTTTTTGAAGATGGGGACTTCAAAGCAGTAACTGAGATGAAATGTAATAGTAAGGATGGAACTTTAATTTGGTGGGCCTGGTCTCATTGAGTAGTCAACAAACGTCAGAAGCCGGCACACAGGAAGCCGACATGGATACCGAGAATGCCTCCAGGGAGATCAAACCTGCTGACCTGTTCACTTTGCACTCCATTCTCCAGAACACCACAATAACTAATTTCCGTTGCTTAAGCTACCTCATCTTTGCTATTTCGTCTTAGCTTTCCTAGCAAGCCAACACAAATCAATTTAGATGTTTGAAAAACAAATGACCAAGAATGTTTCTAGGAACACTGAGAATAAGCAAAATGTGGAAGCAGCCTAGAAGTGCATTAAATGTAGATGTAGACTGTAGACATTGTGGTAATTTATGCAATAGAATATAATTAGGGAGTGAAATCATTAGACTGCAGCTAGACACAACACAAACAAGCCATATAAACATCCCATGGAGCAGAAGAAATCAACTGTGAAAGAGAGTATACTGAAGGCTAATACTCAGAGAAAGCATTGCAAAAGGGGATAAACTTAATTTGTGGTGTTGGAAATCCACAAAACAGGGGTTGGTAGGAAGTAGAGAGCCCAGAGTCCTGTCTGGGAGGTTGGTTGCATGTATATGTCCCTTGTGAGAAGCAGTTAAGCTGTGTGGCCATGTAGTTTGCAGCCTGCACAGCCCAATAACAAGAAATTAATGTCCATCTGGGATTCAAACTCCAAATTCCTGACTTGAGGTCTGTTCATTTTACAAGTGGTTTGATATCTTGAGCATGTTCAGTAGTCTTGGATATATGTGTGCATTCTTCAGTAATTGAAACAAATAATTCATATTATTAAAGACTTAAAACTTTCATCAGCAACAAGACAGCTCCATGTGATAGTTTCACCTCTAAAATGCCCTGCCCGCCCCCTTTTGTTTCTCTGGACAATTTTAATCTAGACAGGAAGGGTTGTCCATAGTCAGTGTTTTCTTCCATGAAGCTCAGAGCCACAGAGTTTTTGTCCTTCACAAGAAGCCCAGCATGCTCACAGGACTGTTTCCCATGCTGAGTCACCCTGGGAATGTCTTTTAAAGGTCTTAGAAACTATCTAAACTCCAGCTTTTTAAGCACACCCAGATTCTGATGTCTGATAGGACACAGAGCCCATGTTGCCTCTCCTCACTTTTAGCCTCTGACTTTGCATTCAGCTCTTTCGAGTATTTACCCCTTTGCCTAATAATTTTCACTGATTTAACCAATTTTCCTTTGTGAGAGTCCTTTGAAACACATTTCTCACACTTCAAAGAAATTTCATGCCCACTGATATTCTGTTTATTCATTCTTTGTTTGCCTGTTTTGACTTTTAAAGATGGGTGGTGCAGTGGGGAGGATTTGGGAAAAGAGGGTGGAGAAACCGTAATCAGGACATATTGGGTAAAAATAAATCATATTCAATAATAAAAGACTAAGTTCCACAGTATTAAAGTCAAAGTTTTAATGCTCTCATTGCTAATCAATGATAATCAATGCTACAATTTGTAATTTATAATGAAAAGTAACTTGGTTTTAAACAAATATAGCAAAAGTTCTTACTCTGAGGAATTTTATAATTGTCACATTTTTCCTTCTATGCTACTGTACTTCCCTTTACCAATTTGACAGAAAAAAAAAAAAATTGAACCTCAGAATCAGCTGTGAGTTTATTTACTTTTTTGCTTCTTTGCTATACTTTTTCAAAATTTAATTTAAATTTTAAATTGTATTCTTCTGATCCTAATTGCATTTCCTCCTTCCCTTTACTTCTTCCAAATCCTGTCATATACCCCTCACCCCTGTCATTCCCACCCCCCACGACTTCTGCAGATCTTCAGCTCCACAAACATATTCACCATGCTCAGAGAAGGCAATCACTTCCAACAAGGCCTGCTGCTATAATCCACATAGCAGTTCATTCATAAAGTACATGGGGGTAGAAGCTAGAGAATCAGAGGTTCAAGATCATTCTTCTAGGTGAATCTGAGAGACATGAGACCTGTCTTGTAAAGTACAGAAATCTCGCAGACTTCCTAGGGATAGAGGGAGTTCAGGGTGTCTGGCCAGTCTGTGAGATCCTGTTGACAAACCAAAAGTAAAAAACAAAACAAAGCTGGGGTCTAGGCTGGTGCTAGGTAACTCACCTCATGTTTTCAAGGCCTGAGGATCAATTCCCAGCATGACAGAACACCATGAACACACGCACGCATGAACATACACAAAATCTAGCCATTTTTTCCCCTCAGGTTGTGAGCATACAATCTCCTAGTCTTCTCTCTCAAAGTGGCTAGTTCACATTGATCAAAGAAAAATGTGAGTTCTTACCCCTCCCTCCCTCCTTTCACTCTTGCCTCAATTTCCCCTTTTCTCCTCCTTTTCCTTACCCCTTTTCACTTAACATTTAGAAAAGCAAATGTCTAAGACCTTAGAAAAAAATCCAAATATGTGATATTATTTTATAAAATTTTGTGAAAACCATACAAGTAGAATGCATGAAACAAATGTCTAGCTAGTCATCTGTGGAAAGTAAACAATGCAATGTTTTTTAAGGACAAGGTAATTAAAATATAGCTGAACTAAGGCTGAATAAAGTCACAAGTTTGGCCATCTAGGACTGCAATCTACGGGCTTTGCTTCTTGTTTCTAAAATGAAAACTAAATCCATTCTATATTTCAGCCCTTGAGCTAGTCTTTCTGTTTTAGCCCCATTTTTATGTAATATCTCCACTCTCTCATTGTTACAATCATCCTGAATGAAGTCCCCACCTGATTCTCTGTTACATTTAGATTATTTATATCAGCAAATATTCATTCCTTCTGTGAAAGAACCATGAGGTGCTTATCACCTCGGCCCATAGATGTTAAGAAACACTAACATCAATAAACGCCCAACCTCGAAAGTGATTTAACTACCAATAATTCACTTTGAAAAGGGAATCTGAAAATTCTCACATTTTCCACCAAAAACAGTAAAATAGGAACATATCTAAACCAGGGAGTTAAACAGATGGACACTGACGTCTGTAGGACACTGAGGAGAGAAGTTAAAGCAAACATAGAGAAGTTCCCATGTTCAAATCCTGGAAGTTTACTATTGCTGTTAGTGTTAAAGCCCAAAGCAACCTACAGACTCAGTACAACCCCGGTCAAAACTGCAAGGATACATTTTACTAAAATAGAAAAGCAATACTAAAATTCTAATGAAGCCACAGAAGATCACAAATAGTGGAAGCAATCTTGAACATAGCAAAAGTGGAGATATCACTTTTCCCTATTTCAGTATGTATGAGAAGGCTACTGTGTTCACAACAGCATTCTCCTGGCATAAAAGCAGACAGACAAATGGAACAGAATAACGAGCTCAGCATAATGCCCCACACCTGATGTCAGCTGATCTCCCTCAAGAATGCCAAAGGACACAGTGGATGAAAGTCTCTTCAATAACTGATATTGGCAAAATTGTATACTGTAATGGAAAAGAATGAAGTCATACCCCTTTCTCTCAATGTTCACTCAAAACAAATGTAAGATTTTGACTGTAGGATCTGAACCTGCAAAGCTCGTAAAAGAAAATATACAAGAAAACCTTGTTCATAATGGTCTTGGTGATGGTCTCTTTGATATAATAACAAAAGCTAGGGGATAAAAAACAGGTAAATGGGTTGTATCAAATAACAACAACATCAACAGAATACTTTTTGCATAGCAACAGGAATAATTAACGGAATGGCAAAAAACCCCAGCAGGTGAGAGAAAATATTTGCAATCCCCACATCTGATAAAGACTTAATATCCAAGATACATAAGGGACATCCAAAGTGCAGTGACAAGCCACCAACACTTGTCCCCTCCCCAACACATCCGTAGGGTCTGCTCAGCCAATCCTGTGACGCAGAGCAGTCACAGACCCACAGCTGACCTATACTTACTACCAATATTCCTTACTGAGAAAATGTCAGCAGGGCACTGGGCTATTCTAGAATCTTTGGTATTTGTGTCTTACATTGAACATTCCTCATTTTGCAGTATGTTTGGAACTTAAACTTCTTGCAGGATAACCATCTAGTTTATCTCTAATCATGAATATATAAAATTTAGCTTTGTTCTAGTATCAATGATGGAAAAAGTAACCAAAAAAAAATATACTTTTTGAAGATTCCTCAATAAACATACATACTTTTTTCTTTCTGTTAACATTGTTTTTTATATTACTTAACAATTAAATTTAATGTTTCACACAACTCATTAGAAAATTGAATTTTTCATCAGTTACTGAAAAGTTCTGGAAACCCATGTTTATACACAGCTTGGGAAAAACAAAGATGAATATCAGAGAAACATTCCAATCAATTTTGCACAGGTCAAAAACCCCACTTTTTTTTTTTCTAACATCATGTCCTTATTTATTTACAGCCTCAGATATGCGCCAGCTTCTGGTGTTGGAGGAATGCAGCTGACCTCACAGATACATTTCTGTGTGCTCAGTTAGACTTTGAAGATACTAAAGTAGTTCAGAGCAAACATCTCTAATCTGTGATAGCGCGAGACACTTCGTGTACAAAAAGCAATGGTTTGGAACAGAGTCAAGTTCTAGAAAGCAAGACAGTCGTTTCTCACCACAAACATAATATTCCTGTTGAATCAAATGAGAACAGTGGAGGTGGGGAAGGCTTTGAAAGTAGAATACATGTTCCTCATGACTTCCCTTGTGAACAGAGGCCTCAGATCAGCCTGCATTGGACATCTGAAAGATTCATGTTACCCCAGTGTGATGAATAATGGAACACAATGCATAATTGTCAGCAAGTTCTTAGAACCTTCTCAGAGCCCAGCTACCATGCAGAATGCATTACCTCAGGCTCCGCAAGGTCACAAGGGAGGTAACCAAGTGTCGGGACGAGTAAATAGACAGTATTGTACCAAACCCCTGTCGTTATAACAACCCTCTAGAAAGGCTGGAATTCCATTTTCTCGGCTGCTTTCCCCGCTCCATGGGAAGAAAAAACAAATGGCCTCTGCAAATAGCAACTGTGGTTAGCTCCTAACTTTACAGTCCCACCATAGACCTGCCTACACAATTAACTTGTCTTTCTTTTTGTCTACAACAAATATCATCAAAATATTCTTGTTATATAAAAAGTACTTAATGACAGTTAACCTTCATTTTGCTAAATGAAGTAATGATATGGGAAATTTAATTAGATTACATTTATATTATAACTGGTAGAGATTTTAGTTTCACAAGGATGAATCAAACTCTCATATGTCAGGGACCAGCAAGTAATCTTCAACTTACACAGCTGAAGGCATCTCCATGTGGTGGGAAGGTGATGGAAAACAGGGTCCTGTCACCTCTGCCAATGTGTCCAGACTCAAGAGGGATGTGAGACTTAGGAAAAAATACTGTAACTTCCTCTACGGCCCAAATTCTTGTTAAGGGAATGTATACAATTTTATCCATGTATTAGATCGGGGGCAGAAGACGTATGGCTTTCGACTCTCCAATGACTAGATAACCATGTTAGCTAGTGTTCCACATAATGTTCTCAGCCCTCTTTATTAAATAACATGCATTTCTATTTCCTTCCTTGAACTTAGTAAAACTTATTCTCTTTATTTTTTATTTATTTGTTAACTCTACCATTAAACATAAATTATATGAGTCCAGAAAAATGTGTTTGTCTTGTGTAACTTTCTTTTTCCTAGGATCTCAGGCTGACACAAAAGAAAAATTCAGTGAATATCTACTAAAGGGGTGAGTTAATGAATGAATCTTTCAAATCTTTTTTCTCAAGCATAAATTGGAGAAAATACTATTTATAGAATAACATTTTCTTAATACCAAATACATCACAAAGTTGAAACATTTTATGAAGTATGCATATAGTTTAAAATAAGCTGTTGTAGCTGGATGGTGGCAAGCCCCTTTATTCCTAGCACTTAAGGTGGCAAAGATAGGTGGATCGCCCTAAGTTCAAGGCCAGTCTGGTCTACAGAGTGAGTTCCAAGACAGATAAGGTTATACAAATAAACCCTGTAAAACAAAAACAAAAAACAAACCACAAAAATTTGTTATAATTAGTTACTCAATACCAAAATATTCTAATCCCAGAAAAATTATAAAACTCAAGAAGACAAATATTCTTTTATAAAATAAATTATATTTATTAATTAATGAACTCTCTCTCTCTCTCTCTCTCTCTCTCTCTCTCTCTCTCTCTGTGTGTGTGTGTGTGTGTGTGTGTGTGTGTGTGTGTGTGTGTGTGTGTGTGTGTATGTTTGTAGATCAGATACCTGACCTGGCAGCTAGTATCTTAACTCATTTAGTCATATGGCCAGCCCAAGGGAATAGATATTCTTAGTATTGTTTAATATGGCTTCTCACATATAGGCATCTACTTTATGAGGTAATTCTAACATTTAAAAACTAAGATAGGATCTGAGGATGTAGATCAGTGGCAAAGCCCTTGCCTAGAATTCATGAGGATGTATGTTCAATCTTCAACACACATACACACACACACACACACACACACACACACACACAGAGAGAGAGAGAGAGAGAGACAGAGACAGAGACAGACAGACAGACAGCGTTTTATGATTATGCATGTTAGACAAACTTTGGAGTTCATACAATTCTTCATGAATTTAGGGATGAGCTTGAGCATCCATGGCACACTGTCTTTTTGTTTCACATTAATCTAAACACACACACACACACACACACACACACACACACACACACACACACACACACACACTGGATGCCTGTGTTTTTAGAAAATCCTGAGGAGAGATGCCTGGTAAGGTAGAAAAGAGCCATCGGAGTGGCACAGTGAGAAAAGTGGTACAGAAGCAGTTCACTCGGACGGTGACCTGGCTCGGGCTGCAATCTCAGATGAACATCTACATAACTCCACAGAAGCAAATATCAAGGCAAGCTGGGGAACATGAGCAAGGACAGCGGAACAGGGCTCAGCAGCCAATACTACTACAAAACTACTCTTCTAGAAGAGAATTTGCATTAAACATTTAAGAATATTAGCCATTGTTTTGTGAGTGTTCTCTTCAGCGGCAGTTCTCAGATACACCTGCCAGTAGTGACATAAGCTTTGGGCAACAGAGAATTCAATTTCCATTGTGCGTGCGTGCATTCATGAGTGTGTGTGTGCGTGCGTGCATGAGTGTGTGTGTGTGTGTGTGTGTGTGTGTGTGTGTGTAGAAGTCTATTGGAAGCTGGGTATAGGTAATAATAAGTGCAGTGCAATAGTTGCCCATAATCTTGTCAGTTCTCTTGGTTTGGATTCTGGATCATAAGGGCAGCTCCCTAGAGAATTCAGGGTTCATCAAGAAAAGTGATGATGCTAGAGAGAGTGAACATTTGCTGCAGGGTCCCTCTTACCCTTCACTGACCAATGTCAACTCACTTAGTACTCCCAACTCTAGAAGAAGTAGAATAACTAGATTGTGCTAGCCTCTCCAAAAGACATGCAAAGACGGAAATGACCAGAAGAATTTGAGATAACCAACTTGTTATGCTCCACATTTCTCTGCGTCATTGTTGTATGTGGGTTTTTTTTTTTTATCATATCTGGTTCCAAAATTATACTAGTTTTATTTCTTTTTTTTTTTAAGTTAAAGCACTAGATAGATGGCTCAGTGGTTAAGACTATATATTGATCTTGCAGAAGACCCAAGTTAGGTTCCCATCACCCATGATGGATAGCTTACAGCTACCTAGACCAACAGCTCCAGTCCAGTACCCTCATCTGGCCTCTGCAGGTACCTGGACTCAGTGTTCAGATAGACATAACTTTATAATTTAAAAGAATAAATAAAAAATTCAGTTAATTTTTCCTTTTCCAAATTAATAGAGATGAGCAAACAGTATCATGGATAATTACCACTTATTAAAACTCTTATAAAAACTTGGTTGTCATGAAAAACTAGGATTTTATAGTTGAAGTTGTTGGTACATAGACTATTTAGAAGGTTGCATAAGAATCTTGAATAAGATACATCGTCTAAAAAAATTTGCTACCCCTTTGGGAATTCAAACTATTTAGGGTTACATATTCTATTCCAATACGTATTTTGCTAAATGATAGAAAACTGTTCAAATGCCACAATTTCAGCCACATGTTCTCAGAAGAAAGCATAAATATGAGAGTATGAAATATAATTTTACTGTTGAAACAACCTTGGCCAGATCTCTGCTTATCTCTGTTGAAAGACCATTTGCGTAAAAGAAGTTCCAAATTTTATTTTTAGGAGGCTATGAGAAAAACATCCAAACAGACACTCATGAGACATTTCTTCCACATTTTTATTTAAAATTAGCATTTAATTGCTTGTGACTTTGGTTCTTTGGAAAAATCTTTTTTTGAATCAGTCAAATTTGCTACTGTAAAACCTAGTTTATACCAATTCAATTTCATTCATTAAACACTTACTATATATTAATTATTACTATGCTACAGTAGGAGGAACTCATACTATAGTAAAAATGAGATCTATCTAACTGATAGTGGGATGGGATGTTTGCCAGATACATAAGAGGGATCAAATATTCTGGAGGACATTCTAAGGAATTCCTTGGGAACACGGCCTGAGTCACTTTGCTGAGCTGCCATGGGGTCATACTTCATTCACAGGCAGCTAACAAGAATCTTGAATATGCACATCTATATAAGTTATTTTTATGATCTGTGACTAAACACCCAACAAGAAGCATGGGAGGCTGTGTGTTGGCTGAAGGGTTTAAGACTTCATGGCAATTAAAGTATGGTGGCAGGTGGTCCCAGGAAGTGAGAACAGGAACCTCCTCAGAAGATCTCAGTAGATCAGGAGACAATTACTCAGGTCAGAATAGGGCTGGCTATATAACCCATGAAACCTACTCCCAAAGACCCACTTACTTTAGCAAGTCCTCAAATCTCCAAAAATGGCACCTGCAACTGGAGATTGTTCTGACATTTCAGCCTATGGGGGACAGTTTACATTCAAACCATGAAAACATCCTACACAGAATTCCACTCAATATGTTCAGATCATATAGCATGCAGAAGACTGTGGTATCTTAGCAACATACTTGACATTCATATGAAGTTCTTTGTCCACCACAGTCATCTGAAGCTGACTGGTTGACTGACTGATCAGAATACGTTCAGATCTGGGTTTGATACAAAGTAAAAGCTCTAAGTTCTGGATATACATGGAAAGATACTGGGAAGATTTTTAAACCACTGATGTCAATTTTCCAACCCCAATTTTGTAAAAAGTGTAAGATTGCTGGCTTACTTGTATCAAAATAATTTGTCTTACTCTTGGCTAGCCATGGGAATAGTGAATATTTTAAAAGAAATTTTAGAATCATTTATTTTATCTAAAATCAGTTAGTTTATTATGTGTATGAGTGTATTTGCATGTATTTCTGTGTGCCACATGAACATGCCAGGTACCCTTGAAAGTCAGAAGAGAGAGTTGGATACCCTGGAACTTGAGTTTTGGAAGTCACAAGAGGGTTTCAAGTTCTCTAGAAATGTAGTTGCAGATGGTTGTAAGCCACCAGATAGATGCTGGGAATCAAACCCCATTCTTCTGCAAGAACAAGGGCTCTTAAACACTAAGCCATTTCTCCAGCCACATGAGTTGTGAGAATTTTAAAAGATGCATATATATATATATATATATGTGTGTTTGTGTGTGTATACATATATATTTATATGTTTATATTTGTGTATATATATACATATATATTTATATATTTATCTGTTTATGTGTGTGTGTGTCTTCTCTCTAACCCTCAATCAACTGAATGTGTGGATGTGAACATTCTAATTCCTAAATTTCTCATGGTATTCTAATACACACACACACACACACACACACACACAAACACACACACACACTAAAAGCACACACATAAACAACAGTTCAGATGCATTAGTTCATATATACTATTTATCATTGATCCAAATATTAATTTCATTTTAGTAAAAGAAACTACCTGCACTTTGCTATCCTAAATTTATAAAGATTTATCAAAATTTATAAAGAGTATAGTATGGATTATAACAATACAGGAAAATCATGGAATACATCTATTTATAACCTCTCATTTGATTACTTTTTGTGAAACCCTTCACTGACTATAAGTTATATTTCTGATCAATGTGTTCTGGTTTGAGGCTTCCAGAATTACTCAGATTTAAGGATGATGCTAAAATACGTGATTTCTTTCATAAATATGCAATAAAGCATGAAAGAACAACCACAAAACCTCATGAAATAGTTCTCATGGCTGATCATCAATCATTCCTTATGGGTAAATAAATAGCATATATTTTTTCTGATAATTTTATGTGACTTATAAATTTTCTCATAATGGCTTCTAGCTTCTTAAATGAAACTTAACATCCTCGGAATTTTAATGGCAAAGATAAGTGATAGATTTTTTGAATTTGATTTTTATAAACAAAACAGAAATTGTGGAACTTATAACTTTGTACAAATAAATACCATGATCTTCTTATTTATAGTCTATTATATCACATATATATATTGCCAGTCAAAACCCAGAGTCCATGGAGAGATTTTTCCTCCTCAAAGTTTTGTTTTCTTGGCTGTTTCAGAGAGATTAGAAACCTTAAGATGGAGTTCTAATGAAATGGACAGTGACTTTGGATTCCCATATAGTAGCAAATCTATGCTCAAAGAAACACACATATTAGTGTTCAATGACTCATCAATGTTACATTGTTATAACTGAATTGGTGTGAACCAGCAAAAGACTATTCATCCAAATCACAAACACACTGTGGTAAATAGAACAGTAAGTTTTCCTAAAGATACCCATATCCTACCGCTGTACTGTTAATGTGTTCCCTAACAGAGTGTCTCAGTTGCTTCTCTACTGCTGTGACAAAACACTATGAGCACGGAAACTTATAAAAGAAAGTTTAAATTGGGCTCACAGTTTTCTGAGGGTTAGAGTTTATGGCCATCTTGGAGAGGGGGAGGCAGCTGACAAGCAGGCATAGCATAGGAGCAGAAGCTAAGAGCTTACATCTTCAAACACAACCATAAGGCAGAGAAAAATAGAGATGGGAATGGCCCCAGTCTTTCTTTTGAAACCTTAAAAGTGCCCCCAGTAACACACCTAACTCAACAAAGCCACACCTCCTAATTCTTCCAAAAACAGTTCTCTCAGGTGGACCAGTTGTTCAAATACATGAGTTTATGGGGGCCATTCTCATTCAGACTACCACACTTGGTCAAGGGGATTTCATAGAGACAATTAAAATTAGAGATCTTGGGATGGCAAATTATCTTGAATTATCTGGAAGAGCCCAAAACAATTATTTGGGTCTTGAAAAATACAAATGGACAAATCAGAGAGAGGTGGCTTGTAAAGGCCATTCCACCTTTGTTAATTTTGAAGATAGAGGACGAAGGATCTATGAGCCAAGGAATATGGTTGGCCTTGAAACGCTGGTAAGGCAAGAAACTAATTTTCTCCTAGAATCTACAACAAAGGCTACATGCTTGCCAATTCTGTGCTTTTAGACCAAGGAGAATCATATAGGTTTTTAATCCAAAGCACAGTAACAAAATTACATTTTAAAACCACTAAATTTTGTGGTAATTTCTTACAGCAGAATCTTTTTAGAGAACTAATATAAGACAATAGTGTGCATTCTTCCCACTTTAATTCAACATATTACTGAAAATCCTAGACTGAACCATTAAATAAGAAATATAAATTAAAATAATAAAATTGGAAATAAGCATATATGTTTGATGATGATATAATTGTGCACATAGAAACTCACCAAAAACTTTACAAAAAAATGTTGGGATTAATAACTAATTTCTTACATTGAAAGATTTTTTAAAAATCAACATTCAAATAGATACACAAAATCAAGAGACAAAACTTTAAAACTGAGTTTTTGCATGACTGAAAGTAAATTAAAATAAATAACATCACATACAGATATATAGACCAATGGAAGAGCTTTTAGATCTCAGAAATAAACTCATATTTATAAACTGCACTGATCTTCAACATGTGTGACTAGAGTGTGTAATAGGAAAAACAGTTTCCCCAACAAATGGTATTAGAGAAACAATATTCTAATGCAAAAGAATGAAACAGGATTTTTACACCACACAAAAGTCATTTCAAATTGGATTAAATACTTAAACACAAAACTAAAGGTATTATAAAGACCTTAGAAGAAAGCATAGGAAAATATTTTCTTCATATCAGGTAACTGAATTAGCAATGATTTGTTGAATATGATACCAAAGACATAGGCAAGAAAAGCAAAGAAAGACAAGAGAGATTATATCAAGCTAAAAGTTTTGGCAGAGAAAAGAAAACAATCAGGAAATAAAAAGGCAGGCTCTAAAATAATACGAAACATTTGTAAATCTGATACACGAATTTGGGGTATCAAAAATATATGAAGAACTTCTCAAATTCAGTAGCTTTGAAAGTACCGAGGTTTTGAAATTGGGAAGAGAATGGGCATTTTCAGTTTTCCAAAGGAGATATTCAATGACCAGCAAGTCTATAAAAAGGTGCTTGACCTAACTGATCACCTCTGAAACAACAGCGAGGTTCTCTTTCACTGTTACTAGTATGGTTATTACCAAGACAACCAAAGATGAGTGTTGACAGAGGTGTGAAAAACTGAAATTCCTATGTACTGTGGAGAGGACCACAAAATAGTGCCGCTGTAATGGAAAACAGTATGGAGAAACCTGCTAAAACCAGCCAAGAATTGCATTTCCATGGTATCTACCCAAATGAAATTAAATTAATCATGATAATGAACCTTACCTTTCATGTTCATTGCAGGAAAATTAGCAATAATCAAGATCTGAGGGGCAGAATGTTCCCAGTAGATGAAATGACAGATAAAACATACACATGTACAATGGATTCATCCCTGAAAAATAAGGAAACTCTATTATTGTTCATGACAGTATGGATGGTTCTGATAAATGTTTTTCTAAGTGATATGTTATTCACAAAAGGACACATATGACAGGGCCCCTCTTGCATGAGGCATCTGAAACAATTCAAAATATGGGAGCAGACAATAGAAAGGTTACCTGTGGTTGGTGGGAGAGAAGGGTGTGAGGAATTGCTGTTTGGTGAGTCTACAGTTGCAATTATACACAAAGAATTACTTCCAGAATTCTGTTGCACATCCTAGTGTTTGTACCTTGATAATAAGGTATTGTATACAAAAAGAATAGAGCTTATGATAAGCATTCTTTCTATAAACAAGTAAACAAGCAAGTAAGCAAAGGAACAAATGATGTACAAAGTTGTGGTGTTATTGTGTTCCCCGAAATATTGTGTGTTCCCCGAAATAAACTTATCTGGAGTCAGAGAACAGAACGGCCACAATGTTAAACATGAGGATAGGCAGTGGTAGCATACGCCTTTAATCCCAGCACTTGGGAGGCAGAACCAGGTGGATCTCTGTGAGTTCAAGGCCACATTAGAAACAGCTAGGCTTGGTGACACGTGCCTTTAATCCCAGAAAGTGAGCCTTTAATCCCAGGGAGTGAGGGCAGAAAGAGAAAGATTATATAAGGCATGAAGACCAGAAACTAGAAGCATTTGGCTGGTTCAGCATTTTGCCTGGTTAAGCTTTTAGGCTTTGGAGCAACACAGTTCAGCTGAGAGCAAATGGGATGAGGACACAGAAGCTTGCAGTCTGAGGAAACAAGACCAGCTGAGGAACTGGCGAAGTGAGGTAGCTGTGGCTTGTTCTGCTTCTCTGATCTTCCAGCGGTCACCCCAATAACTGGCCTCAGGTTTGATTTTATTAACAAGTACCTTTAAGAATTCTGCTACACAAAGTTGGGGTAGAAAACAGTGAATAAAATTAGGGAATCCAGGATGCTAAAAATGCAGAGCAGCACTGCCTACTAGTAGGCTAAATTATGGGCACACTAGGGTCCCATTACAATACTCTATTTTATACATGTATGGAATTCTTCATCAAATAAAATTTAAAATATATTTAAGGTTAAGAAGAATAACTATATTTTAAAAAAAACTTAAAATCAATTTAAAGAAAAATTAGTTCACTTTTCTCCTATGAACTGATTCTTATTTGTTTATTCATTTGGGGGTTTTGTTTTGTTGCTTGGTAATTTGTTTTGTTTAGAGGAGGTCTTCTGTAGCCCAAGCCAACCTCAAAGTCTCCATCTTCCCATCTCCATGTCACAAATGCATGTTCTGCTGTGCCTGGCTGTGAGTTGATCTGCATATCTGTGCTTCCTTTTCTTTCATCATAGACTTACTCAGAACAAATAATATAAATCTCTAGTTCTTGCTCCCTACACCCTAAAGTGCATTCCCATCTGGTATTCTTATAACGTCTCCCAGACCCACTCCTGGGTTTCACTACATTGGTCTTCCTCCAATCCTACCAACACACGCTGTCCTAGGACACTTTTCAGGTACTTTCTCTGTCTTTTAAAGCTTTGTATTTGGTCCCAAATTATTCATTTCATTCCTCCCTAATTTGACAGATAGTGTAGAAAGCACAGCCTCCTTGTTCATCTGAAGATGCCATGTTGATTCCTGTGGGTACCAAATCATTCTCTTTGTGTATTCTAATCCACTAGTCTTTTAAGACTAACTTATTTCCCTAAAGAGGTATTCTATGGTTGAGTATTGAAACATATAAGTTATATTATAAAAATATATTTACATATTTTGTTCTAAACTATGATACACCTACTTTTCATCTTATGTCCTTCTTTATCCTAAAATACAATGTATTGTGTTTGTAGTGATTATTTAGTTGGATGAAAATAATAGTGTCAACTACTCAGAAATTGGTTATTTCAAATTTTAGTGAAGGCATATACTAGGTTACTGTGCTTCCTTAAGACTGGTTATTGCAAATCCTTCTAATCCAAACTTGGTTTGAAAAAAAAAATCTGTAACTATGAGGTGTTCAGGTAGCATCCTAAATCTTAAATTTTGGTTACTAAAAAATACCTGTAAAAATCTGCAACTAAATAGCAAGATTGTTGAAAAATAAGAAATACATCTTTCTCTCATAGTTTAGAACTCTGTCTTTTGAGATGCCATGCTGGTTGAGATGCCATGAGGTTGCCTGCTGAGGACTAAGCTGCCTTGTGTTGGGCTCATTTTGTAAGTTTTACTCAGTCCACTAACTGTTAAAGAATACTTTCCATAAAGATCTACTGTGTCAAGCCCAGAGGAATGTAGCTTGCCTGGGGCCATGGCCTCCCCAGCACATCCATAAAAATGAGTGTCTTCGCAGAGTGTACACTATTAACCTACACAGCAGTACAAGGGCCTCTTGATTTAACAAAAGCATCTGAGGTTCAGGGCATCATGAGATTAAGGGTAAAATTGGCTTTCTGTTTTAAAAACATGTGTATATATTTTAGAAAGTCTCAATAAAAATTTTCTTCATCCAGAATACTTTCACTCTAGAACAGTAAATATAGCACTTTAATTTTTTAGTGAAATTAGCTTTTTGCAGAGAGCCTTTCCTATCTGCTGACTTTTCTTGAGGACTTAGATAATCAAACAGACAAAGATTTAGCAAATATGTGAGCCACTCTGAAATCTGTGAATATGATATGATGAAAAATTTATGGAGTCACAGAGTAACTTGTATACATAATTCCATGAATTCATCTTAGCCCCTATTTTGGGATAAATTCATTCTTTTGAAGCTTTTGTAGTTTGTTTCTTTTTCTTCTTTTACCTATATTTGTTTTATGTCCTCTTTCCTAGTCCACCCATACTTGATTTTTCTAGAATGTACTCGTTGATAGATGTCCAACATACGCCTTCTTTCAATTCTTTCTCAATCACTTTTCCATGTTATCCAGAGAGCAAATAGTTCATTTTCTCTGTACACTTCCCTACTGGCTGTGCCCTCTTCATGGATCTCTCTGGACACTCTTAAGATATTCTCACCTCTGGCCTGTTCCATAGGTGGATGTTCATGTCTGGTACTGTCATCCTGGCCATCTGCCTCATGAACCCTGGAGAAGAACCTGCTAAGCCACTTTCCTAAACCAGTATTATTCTAGCTATATTCTAAATACTTGTCCTTATACTCCTAGATAAATGTACCTCTTATTTCTCATCAAAGAAGCTTCTTTTCGCAACAGATGGAGACTATTACAGAAACGCCAACCTTTTTCTAATTTGTTGTCTTCTTTTTTCCATAAGTGGTTCTTTGAGAGTTTTGTGCAGTATGTTGTGCTAATACTCACTCCCCTCCCCAACTCTTCCTAGGTCCACCCGACTTTCCTATCCACCCAATTTTGTGTCATTTTTAAACCCTTAAGACTAATTTGTTGCAACCCAAATATTCTTAGATATTTGGTCTTCCAATGGAGCATGGTTGGCATAAGAGGTATTCCACACATAGAGAAAACTGTCTCTTCCTCTCCCGGCAGCTAGTCATTGTCGCTATTTCTATGGCTAAGGGTGGGATTGTGTGCCCAACTCCCTTCTCCATCCTGGAATTTGGTCTGGCTTGGGCTTGCACAGATTTTGTGCATGCTTTCACAACCACTGTAAGTTCATATGTGCAGCTGTGTCCTGAAAATGTCTCCTGTGGTTGTCTACTTCGTCTGTCTCTTGCATTCTTTTTACCGCCATCCTTTGGCGATCCCTGAGGCTTAGGAAGGGGAATGTAGTATCTATGCTCCCTTTAAGGCTGAACATTCTACAGTCTCTTATTCTCAGCACCTTAGTTAATCTTATTGAACAGGATGTAGAGCAACAGAAATTCTCATTCATCAGAAGGGGTGCAAAACAGTGTGAACACATTGTTAAACAGTTTGGCAGTTTCATATAAAATTTCATGATCCAGTAATCCTGCTTCTTGTTATTTATCCAGATATGATAAAGCCTTATGTGTGAGCATATGCAACATACACACAAACAAAACAAAACAAAACAAAACAACACAACAACAACAAAAATAGCTTCTGGATGTTTACAACGTATCTTCTTTAGCATTTGAACATATAAAGTGTGGTACCCAGCTGAAGAGAAAGTTCAGTAATTAAGAGCACACTAGCTGCTCTTTAAAGTACCTGGGCTCAGTTTTTAGCACCCATTGAAGGTTCACAAAATCATCTGTAACTCTAGTTTCAGAATATCTAATGATCTCTTCTGGCTTCTACAGGTACAAGGCACATGTGGTACACATACATACATGCAAGCAAAATACCCATACCAATAGAGAAGAAAAAAGAACATTAAAGTGTGGTGTAATAGACTCATTATTATAATGAAAATTAATGAAATATCTAACCATGAAAATATATGAAGGATGCTTAAGTGTGTGTCTATAATAGAAAAAGACCAGTATCTGCAAATGCTGGCTACTATATGACATTCACAAAATGCTAAAACTGTAGAGACAGTGTGGTTGCCAGGATAAAGAAAGTAGGCATTGCTCAGAAAATAGTTAGAGTAGCAAAGTAACTCTATTTGACAGTACAATGATAAACATTACAGGCCTAGGTTTAGAAGCTCTTCACATGGAATATCAATACCAGAGAGACAAGTCTCAAGACAAAGAAAGTTGACTTTACTAAGGATGCTCACTAGCAACCTGGACAGAGGTGCACAAGCATCTCCAAGTCTTTGAGGAAAATAAGAGAATATTTGTTGGACTGGATTAGAGACTGTGTAGAGAAATGAGTACTTCCAATGAATCTGAGTCAGGCAGTCTGGTATTTTGACAATTACTAGAAATGATAATCTCCTTGTGCTGGCCTATTCATGCCTTAAGGGAAAAATGCTCCAAGAATGTAGAGCAAAGGACACTTCATGATCTTAGAAAAGGAACAACAATAAAGCAGGATGAAGACGCCAATGCAGCAGCCTTGGACAAATGTATGCCATCATGCATCGAGACCACAGAATATACCCCAGTATGAACCCTGAACTCTGACTGGTCTCTACACCTCCCCACATTGGCTTCACTTTGTGATACACAACAGCTTTCTTAATGTAGCAGGAAAGCAGGCTTCTAAGCTTTACAATGTACAGTGTCTCCCTTGGTACATTAGAACTTCTACCCACAGCACTGTAAACAGAGTGGTATACAACCAACAAAATGCTGATGTGGGCTGGGAAATTCAAGTCCATGACATTGGCAGATTCAATATCTGATGTGGGCTATTTTATAATTCATAAACTTCAGTATGTTCTCTATGTCCTCATACAGAGGAAAGAGATAGCCCTTGATTCCTCAGCCATCAAAAAGACATAACTCTTTTTCTAGAGAGCTCCACATCATGATCTAATCACCCCACAAAAGGCCTTACCAGAAAGTGTGACTACACTGGGAATTGTGCTTTTGGATTTGGATATATTTTGGATACGGATTTGGTAGGGAACACAAATACAGTTCATAGCAGTTTTGGGTTTTTTTTTTTTAACCATCCAGAGGGGCCTAAGCTTTGTTTGCTAGAATGCATATTAAAGCTTCTAGAAAAGGAAGCCATTGGTTTAGCTTGCCCCCTGCCCCCCACTGAGAAACATGGAGAAACTGCTATATCATGGGGAAATGGGTCTACTTGCTCAGAGGCTTGCCCTCAGATCCAACAACTGAGGTCAGGGAAGAGGTGATAGGTATCAGTTCTCTGGTAGCTATGTGAATTATAACAGTTCCAAAGATGATGAAGGATGACCAGCAGATCCTACCAGAGATACCTACCTGAGGAATTCTCCCTGGAGTATGGCTTCTGTATCAGCACTCCACTGCAGGGCTTCGAACACAGCAGACTGACTTCTATCTTAGCAGATGAAATGGAACCCTTTCTTCCTTTGGCACACAGCATCTGTCATATACTACTTGTCATTATTGTCACTTTTAGAAAGAATTTCTTCCCTGGCTTATATGTTGTCACATAGGACTGATAATCTCATATGTGGTAATTCCTGCCTGAAAATTATAAATTTTCTTCTGTTCTTCTTTTCCATGTATTCTGTGTCACATAATAGTCCCTTAGTTTACTGTAATGTCTAATGTAACTTGTTCTGGTTCTATACTTTGTCTCTTAATTAATTGGCATGGATAGCAGGGTGAACACTATGAAATACTAGGAGTCAAAATCACCATGGACTCTAAGAATGTAGTTTTTCTATGTAATATTCAGATTCCTGAGATCAGCACACCAAGTGGCCTGGATTTCAGTTCCAGTCTGCCTCCTCCTTTGACCCCTGACCTCTCTGCAGTCCCGACAGAATCTTCAAGTCTCTCTCTTCTCTGGGAGAAGAAGCTGTCTGCTTTTCATCTGTTTCTTATTTTGTTGTGCCAGTTTTCTTCTAACTCACTCAATTTTCTTTTGAAATTTGGTTCAGCATGAATAGATTATTCAACACATGGTCTTGGGTGGGTAAAAAACTATATTTAGTGTTGAAAATTAAGTTATATTTTTGCTTCTTGAAGTTCAGTATAATCAGCCCCAGATGCATTTAGAAAGATGCAAACAATTAAAATCAGGAAAGAAGGAGAAATTAATGGTTTGTAAGGCTGGCAGAACACTTGCCTAGCATGTGCAGGACCCTCGTTGTAACCCCAGAAGAGGGAAAAAAAGACACCACAGATGAGAGGAATATGAAATAGAATCTCTGATGATATCCAGCATATAGAAATAGCTCTTGTAAAATAATAATAAAAACATTATGACCACAAATGAAATCAATTTTTAAAGGGCAAGGTTAGATATGGGTTTATTTTTTAAAGGTAATGGGAAGTGAAGAGATGACTCAGTAGTTAAAAGCACTTGTTACCCTTGCAGAAGACTGAGGTTGAGTTCCCAGCACCCACGTGGTGGCTCACAGCCATCCCTAACTCCAGTTCCAGGGAAACTGAACTTCCCACTTCTGACATCCAAGGGCACCAGACATGCACATGGTACACAGACATGCAGGCAAAGCACTCATGCACATAAAAAGTACAACTAATAAATCCAAAGTCACATTTTTAAGACTCAAAATTTAATCAATGGGTTTTTTTCTGTTCTGTATTGCCTAAAATTCCAACAATTAAGTTATAGCTTATATCTAAAAACATAGTGTAGTCAGGCAGGTGGTACAGAACCTTTAATTCCAGTCTTTCGGGGGGCTGAGTCAGAAGTATCACAAATAGGAGGCCCATCAAAACTACAGCATGAACTCAAGGCCAGCCCCAGCAAGTTCAAGTTCCTGACAGCATCTTTCAAAATAAGCTTTTTAAAAAATCAGTTTTCTCCAGTGGAGTAACACTGGGTACAGCAACAAGCCCAGAGCAAGCCTCATGGTCAAGAGTAGTTGGCCAATATTTAATGGACTCCACTCACAGGGGTGTGTATGTATGTGCATATATGTGTGTGTGCATTTGGTTACACTTTGGTAGGGTTTTTGTGCCCTGGTTTTATTTTATTTTATTTGTTGGGGTGTTGTTGATTTGGCTTTTTGTTTTTGGGGGGAGAAAGAACTTGAAGTTAGATGGGTGGAGTGAGGGAGAGGATCTGGTAGGATTTGAGGGAGGGGAAAATATGATCAGAATACATTTTAATTTAAATTGTTTTAAATAACAATATAATAAATAAAAATGAAAATAAGTAGGTAAAGAGCTGTGGGTAAAATTCTTCTGCCTAGAAGATTTTGCCTATTACATCAAGAACTTTGGGGAGCATTGGAGTGGTTAACCCCTGAAGACAAAAACCTTTGAGTTCAGTTTACAAATCATGATCAGAGATCAGTATGCTTAAGGCTTAGCTATCTTTAGGATAAAAATAGTCAAGTATTCTTAATTAGTACTATTTCTTTCTAATTATGATTATGAAAACTGGGTTTACCAGACTTACTTTGTTAAGAAATGCTTAGAAATTTGCATATGTTAAAAATGAATTTAATTTATCTTTTAGTGGCTTGAGGTGGTTGTCCAACATGAAAGCCCATAAAAACCAATCTCATTATTCTTAGATGAATGCAACATAAATCAAGGAAATGATTGTTATTATTACTTTACAGGCAGTACTTATAATAATGAGCTCACCATTTGTTGTGCTCAGAGATGCGATCAAATGTTAGCTTTAATACAATATCTAGCCTGTTACTCAGAAAAGCTCAGATAATTACACTAGGGATTTTTAAGAGTGCACTTAAACTGTGTTCCTGTATTCTCACAGAACTTCTTTAAACTTTTTTCTCAAGTCAATGCTTGCTTGAAAGAACCATTTCTAACTCTTGCAAGTGTGAGATAAACCACTTGTATAAACTCAAAACTGCTTAGTGTAGTTTTTATGGAGATAACAATGGCCATGCAACAGTGGAACAGAGGCAGGAGTACAGACTGTTATAAATACATCACTAAGAACGTCAGTGCGTTTCCTCATCATCCACCCAACTATCTCTGGGGAAGTACAAACTCTGCTCCACACTTATTTGAATTCCTGTCATTGTGCTCTGTGTATCGGTCTCTGCAGACTCAAGCTAACAGTCTATGGCGGAGTTATCATCTACAGTGGCACAAGCTGCCACTGTCATAGAGCTGAAATCAATGGTTTCTTTTTTTTTTCTTAGAGCAGGAGAGACAAGTGGTGTATGAACTCAGCAATCAATCACGGTGAACAAAAACAACTTAGCAGTGGGTTGTATCTTAGCTGGAAAACCAGAAATTTCCAAAGGAAACAATATTAAATATAAACTCTTTCCTATGTGTTGATAGCTGTATTTGTCAAATTTCTAAACCATTGAAAGTGATGACATATCTTGCCTTAGAACATGCCAAATGCATCATTTCCTTCCCCTCTCATCTACATCCCCTCCCCACCACACACTGAAGAAAAAGCTGAGGACAGCATTCTCCAGGATTATGCGCTGGAACTTTTGTCTTATCTGAAGGCTTCTGGTCTTGTCTTTAGGAAGCAACCATTCAACAGGGAAGTGAGTTTTCTCTGTGAGAGTTCTGCATTTGAATTCTGTTGATATCTTTACATATAAAAGTCAGATATTGGCCTCAAGCAAGTCTAATGTTAAAACTAATGTTTATACTCATTAGTGATTCCATCCTGTGTCAGGATTTGTGCACATTAAATTTCACAAGTAGGATAATGAATTGTGCCAATAGTTTTCATAGCCTGATAACTCCACAGCTCTTATGGAAAATGAGCCTGACCCTGATACCTGCTGCATCTTTTTGTAGCATGCCTTTTCCTAGCTGGTAACATGCTTTGTACTATTTTCTTAAAAGTCAAGCAAAATGTATAGTTTCCTACACAAACTAAAACCCACATTACTGTCTTGGGAGTTAGTACACTTAGTAGTTTTAGTACAAAAAACCACAAATGACTACCTTTGTATGTGTACTCCTGTGTGTGGTTTTCATTTTTAACAATATCCATTTCAAAATAAGTTAAAAGACAACATGTTCAAAATTTCACCTATATATTTATCCATGGAGCGAGCCTTACAAGGCTTCACAGCTGCAAATTTCCCAACCCAAATGCAATTGCCTGCAATTCTTTCCTTCTTTACCACAGGTAGCTATGACAAAGTGCTTTGTTACTGGCTTTCACAGCCCAGCCTCACAACTAAGTAAATAGATGAAAGTCACCCTAGCTTCTGAGACTGGCTCCTATCCCTTGGGTAAATGTTGATATCCTAACTTACAGGCACACACGTTCTCAGACCCTCTTTCTCTTTAATTAGTGATAACAATATCAGGAGTCTATTCAATGTTTCAGAGTCTCTATCACTGAACTAGACAGTTTCTGGTTATGTACTTACCATGCCTGCTCTTCATCAAAAATTTACACACACCTAATTTATCTTAGCTTGTGAGTGCCAATTTCTTCTAAGATGTAGCTTATACACTATACTTTATACATTGTAAACACTTGTCAGTCTGATGCGAGAAGGGAAAAGGTTAAGCTTGTATTAGGACCTGTAAGCTACTAAAGTTCATTGAATTTTATGATTGCAGCATTGACATATATTCATAGAAACATATCAGACACACTCAGGAAACAGATGCCTTTAATAATGAGGTACTTACCTGACACTGGTTCAAAATTCAAGGTAAATTATCCACTAGCATCCTTTAAATGAGATTTATCTTCGGAGGGTATTGCTGTAGCTTACCTGATTGGTTGCTGCCCTGTCCAGTCATAGAGCCTCTAAAGTTCTCCATAATTGACAGTTTTGCATAATGTAAATCAAGTTTGAAATGCAAATATATCACTTGACAGCCTTTCACCCAGTCTGTTTGAGTAAGTGTGAAATAAAACATATTGCCCCATAATCTTGACTGTTTAGATTCTGTTAAGTGATTGTTCAGCCTGCATCTGACCACCTACCATGTTAGGATTGCAGTTTTGTGGATCTTCAGTGATTTCCAGTGCTTTCCTTGATTTTATTTCAATATAAAAGAAATACACAATAGTATAGAGATTTAGCAAAGTCCTGCTGATTGTCTTTATAGATTGGAATATTCTTTTAAAAATCTGTTACATTTCTAAAATAACAAAGACTGTGTTATCTGAACTCAAACTAGAGTATAACTAGGGTTGGGAAGTAAATAGCTAAAAATGACCACAAACAGAAATTAAGAAAATGAAGGGGAAATTGAAGCTTCCACAAGGAAAAGCCAACAATAATTAAATGAGGAGTGGTAAAGGCTGGAAATGGGGAATGATAAAATGTAATGAAGCTTGCTGCTGTACCCAGTGTTACTCCAATGGAGAAAAGTGATTTTTATTGCTGTGTCCCCATAGCAGAACAGTAGTGCTTGGTTTTACTCTAAGTCCTAACCTATCTAGTCTCAAGTTCTTGGCCACCAGAGCAGTGTCAGAGGTGGGTTCCATCTCATAGAGTGGGCCATTGCTGGCACTTCTTAAATATTTATCTGCATCTAAGACCTTTGTCTGGAGCTCTGAACTCACAACTCCAATTTTAGACTGGGTGTCACACCTGGATATTTCTTATACATTACAAATTAAAGTCTTTCAAGACTAGAAGAACCTCATAGTTATTCCAAAATTTCCATGCTTTCTCTGAATAGTATCAAAGACATCAGAACAGCATTTAGATTCTTCTTCTCATTTCCTTCAGTACACACATTGTAAATCAACTGTGCAGTTTCCAACAAGGCTCCTTTCAAGTATAAAGTCACTTCATAATACTCATAGACTGGCATCTTTACACTCTTGTACATCACAGCCCCTTCACCCAATATGTACCTGTCCATACTGCTTCTGGCTTTATATATTTTTCTGATACACGACTTTGTTCATGCTTCCTGTTGTTAGTCATGTGCTTTCCATAACTAGGAGGTAAGCCATGGTCTCCTTAACTTGCACATTGGAACCTCTGGTCCATGAGCCTCAATGTCAACCTCTGCAAACTTATTACATCAAAGACCCTCTTTCACTTTCCACTTCAATCACACTGAAAGTAAGTTGCTTATGAATCTTAAGGGATTTTATAATACAGATTCATATCAAGTTGCTCCACTTTTTCTGGAATTCTCTGTATTTTCACCAGGAAAGCCTATTCATCTATTATAGCTCAATTATTAATATCTTTACGAAAATGGTCTCATCACACATCACCAACTGTTTCTGCTTCCTACTGTATATACAATTTCAGAGCCTAGTGTAGCATCTACAACTCAGTAAGTATGTGCTTGGGTGAGTCATGAGGAAATTAATAAACAAGGACAAATAGCAGCACAGTGCACATTCCAAAAGAACATAGAACTGTACATAAGAATTATAAGAGTGATGCACTAGCATAACATAAAAATGTCTAAAGAAGAGTATTGCATGATTTTGTTATGCTTAAATAGTTTAGCTACTTTATCATGCTTAATCTACACAATATTTCTTAAAAGTGAATATCTTGAAATATCTTCAACGTCCAAAGTAGTCTCACTCATGACTCCACTGAAAGTTCCCAACAGCTTGATAGAAAAAAATGTATTATTTTAACAGATACACACAGGACAACACCAAATCTCAGAGAAGTTGGATAAGTTTTATAATTTATAAATTCATGGAACCAATCTCATTTCTACTCACAAGAATAAATGTTTCCCAAGTTAAATATTGAACTCTACACTATCTGTGATATCTATAGGTGTTTGGGAATGAGCATCGTTTGTTAGTATTATAGGATTACAGAAAGAAATAATTCCAAAAAAGGAATTTGAAGAGCTATCAAAATAGGCTCTGTCATCACCATTTCTTAAATATACATGAGTGGTGCAAGGGGATATTTGCATGCTTCAGTATTTGGCAAAACATAAAGGCTTGTCTCTTTGGTGTGATGCTGCCTATACTCGGTCTTGACAGATTTATGGCTACTGGTTGCTCTCCAGAGGTCCTTTTGCTTCCTGGTTTGATTGTTTTAATCATAAAGATAATTAAAGTATATTAAAAATTTGTGCAACTAAAACACTGAAGTTGAGCTGTGTCTAAAAAAGGAATAAGAGAAAAACTACTTTGGCAAACACCAATTATGGAACTATTCACTTAGTATTTTTCATTTGAGCTATAGTTATTATCCTTTCCAAAAAGTGTGTCAATAAGAGCCAGGCAAAGGAGCTGAGGGTAGACACAATTATGCTGTGTCAACCCAAGTCAGACCAAAACCCTTGAGAGCTTAAGACTGGAGATAGATGGACAGTGGTCTCAAGCTCTGGTCTGCCTTTCATTCACCGTACTAAAGACAAAGGCACAGACTTTACTTCTCCTGAGACTCAATGGTCTCACCTTCTAATGATATGTGAACAAATATTAAATTTACATGGCTTTTACTTGATTTTAATAAACTAGAACTGTGAAGAGTTAATCTTGGCACGGGGGCTCACTACCATAGTCCAGTGCTCAGGAGATTGAGGTAGTAGCATTCCCATAAATTCAAGGTCAGTCTATACTACAGAGAGGGTTGTAGATCTGTCTTGACTAAATTAAGGTCCTGCCTCATCAGAACAAAAGAAACAAAAGTATAAGAAGTTAAGAGATGGATACACCATTAAAATTTTACTCATTATATTGAGATTATTTGTATTATTAATGTTATTACTAATGAATTATCTTAAATAAGTCACAGGAGTCCATGTAGATTTGCTCTGATAAACTCAGTCAGCAACAGACATACACTGGAATTCTGGAAAGAAAATAAATGTCTCAGGTGTCTTGTTTGCTCTGGAGTCTCTGCGTGTCTTTGGTCTACAGTCCTAGGGTCACCCTCTCATATGTGAAGACTTTCCCGCCTTCCTCTTCAGAAGCAATACTTGGAGTACAGGCTCTCCTGTCTCTGTCTCTGTCTCTGTCTCTGTGTGCGCGTGCATGTGCGTGTGCGTGTGCGTGCGTGCGTGCGTGTGTGTGTGTGTGTGTGTGTGTGTGTGTGTGTTTCTCTTTCTCTCTCTCCTTGGCATTCTTGTGTATATCCTTACCATGGCCTCCACTGACTTTTCTTCATTTTTTTCTCTGATGATGTAACCCACCTAGATAGTTATATTTGATCAAACTGTGCTATGGTGTGAATCTGTTTTATTTTATAGGTAAGAAACAGAACTGAATCTTCCAGGACACAGCTGCATAAAACTCAGCTTATGAATTAATACCTCATGCTGCAGAAACTTGTGAAAATATCTCATGTTGCAGAAACCTATAAAAATTTATTTCACAATTTGAGCTACACTAGCCAATGCTTCTAACCAGAGATAAGTATTTTTTTCTTTCTTTTTTAAAAATTATTATGTATACAGTGAGTGTTGGGCCTGCAGGCCAGAAGTCATTGTAGATGGTTGTGAGCCACCATGTGGGAATTAGTATTAATGTGCAGAGGCATATTCAATAATAACAGGAATAAGTTCCACTTTAAGTGGTCATAAGTAATCATCTTACATTTTTAAGAGAAAAATGCTGTAGTTCTATTTTCTTTTTATCTTCAGATTTTAGAAGATGGAACTATATAGAAGATACTAAGAAACACCACAAATTTCCAAAAGTCACATACTTAGGACAAATGACATCCATTAAGCAACCCACACCATCCAAACAAAAACAAACTGCTCAGGAGCCCTTTGAAGTGTGGCACTAAGTTGCACAGAAGTCTTAGAAGCTAAATGTTAATCATGGCAAAGATCTTACTCTAAGCATGTTTCAGGGAGGGCCAATAAGCCAGCAAGATGATTTCCATTCAGGTGTAAGATCATGATTAACTGTTACTAAAAGCTGTAATTAGTCACTAGGTCCACATATCACTCAAATGTCATTTCTGTGAATGATTATATACTATCTTATACTATCTTATAAGATTATATACTATCCTGTGTTTTCTTCATTCAGATGCTTGGTTTTATTCAACTTTTATTAGCAAGGGGCAATTTACTGTTTTATTTTGTATCTTGAAAGAGTCAGTATCTTTGTATAGTATCATAGAGCCTTTATAGTACATGTTAGGAATTCAAATTTGAAGTCTCAGATAACAAGGGTATTCACATCTAAAAACTGGTACAAACCTTTCTAGGAATTGTCACAAGTTCCTGATGGTGAAATGCTCTATCTTCTTGAAGACTGGATCTTCTACATATGGTGATATTTTATATCCTAAAATGTAGAATGCCAGGATTCTGTCTCCTCATTTTATCTGAAACAATGCCACCCACTCTTTTGGTGGACTCCAGTCGAAGGCACTAAATTCAGACTGGACATGATTTTCCATTGCAGGTAAAGCAAACAAACAAAACAGATAAAAACCTTCAAAGACTGAAAAATCTTCAAGGAAAAGTTTTAGATATAAAAGAACTAGAAGGATCCTGACCCCAAGTGTGAGAATAATTGCCATCACACAAATTGATTCTCTTCAAAAAGGTTCTTTTTTCCCCATCACATCTTAGCATAAACTATCAATTTAGGCTTAGATGAAAATACCCTCAAATCCAGCATGCACCCAAATCCTCCAGCCAATGGCAAGATACCAAAATCCTGCTGCATCCTTGAAACCAGTAAGAACTAAGTGGAGTAGAAGCCATCAGGCTCCTAGCAAAGGAGGAACAGTCTGACACAACATGTCAAGAAAATTGTCAGGGGTTGGAGATTTAGCTCAGTGGTAGAGTGCTTGACTAGCAAGCACAAGGCCCTGGGTTCGATCCTCAGCCCCCCCCCCCAAAAAAAAAAGAAAAAAAGAAAGAGAATTATGAGAAAACAGCTGAGAACACATTAATAGACCGGTTCCGGGTTGTGTGGACTGTGTCTGCCTCATTGTTTTAACCCTACTGTGTGTGTGGATATTTTCCTTATAACTACTGCACCTGCGTGGAGATCAGGGGTACGGGAAGTGAGTGCATCCAGCCACTGCTTACAGAGTCCAGCATGGTTACTGAGAAAGGAAAGGCATATCTGTGCATGTCTACTGCAGGTGACAATAGTCTGACCTACCTGCTTTAACTTCTTCTCTAGCTGCCTATTGCACAATACTGAATGATCTGTCATATCAATTTTATTTTATCGTTTCCCTATTATGCTACTGTGCAAAACACTTAGAACTAAGTAGAATCTTCTTGCAATTTGTGTTTTTTCATATTTAGCACATGACTTTCAAAAGGTCACTGTGTACACTGTCTCCTAGAGTAGATTTGGAAAACAATGGGACAGAAAAAAAAGGATTAGGAATACTTTCATACTTACAAGCTAGGTAGACTCTCAAATGTCTCTTGATAAATGAATGCATATGAAATTATGTGGGATTCAACAATAATTTTACAAAGAATCTGAGCATCAAGGAAAATACATATTATATAGAGCATATGAGATATGTTCTGTAAATTAAAATCCAACCATCATAGATCTTCTTTGATTCAGGGCTTGATACGTCCAAGAAGGAAATTTGGTTTCTGAGAGAAAAAAAACCAAAGTTATTAAGACAATTCTCTCAAAAAAATCACAAAACAAATTGGACATTCATTCTTGCATAGCAGAATCAGTTGGTCAGGTAGAACTTTTCATGAATTGTAAAGTAACTTTGTGCAAAATTTTCTAGTAATTGATATATTGCTGTCATTTACCCAATGCCTCTTCCACTCACCCACTTCAGTGTCACTGCTAGTTAACTTATCCATGTGACCCTGTTGGAGAAAGTGACTTCATTTTCAAGTCATCAAATAATCACTGAGCTGTAAATAGGTGTATGTTTAAAAACGAAACAACATGGCTTCCTAATGCAAAAAATCATTAATATGCAATATTTTTTCATTGGTTATGGTCAGTCAGACTTTAGTTTACATTTACTTTTAATTATGTAATTCCTACTAGAATATAAAATATTTAGGAGTCTATGTTTATACATGCATATACATGGGAGTACATATGTTATAAATATTTATACATGATTATATAAAGAGCAAACCACGTTACAAAATGGAATGGCTTTTCCTTCTATCTAAATTTGAATCAATTAAGTTTTGTAAACAGTGGTCTACAACAATGTTTCCAACTCTTTCAAGTATGTTAATGCTTACAATGTTAATATAGTTCATAAACCTTTTTGATGTAACAGTGGTTTTTCTTTCACATCATATATTGAGACCACACATGATGACACAAAGCTCTCACAAAGTCAGTACTTTTAAAATGGCTTTCTCATTCTTTATGAGCAGTCATCTATGTGTATATATGTAAGTCCAATTAAACTCTGGTAGTCTTTTAATAAATATTTAAATAGTTGTTATATAGTTATTTATGCATAAAAATTAATGCAAAATTCAATAACTTAAAAGTATCAGTCATTTATCAAATGTAATAGTCTCTGAGATCATAATCAGAAGTCCTGTACCCGAGTGACCTGCATCAGGGATTCTCATTGAACTGTGGACTAGGAATTTAATCGTATGAAGCCTGATTCAGCTTTGAGGATCCACTTCCAAGTTCATGTTCATAAACATGGGCCAGTTCATTATTGGATTTTAGCTATAGGCTTTGGTTAGTCTGTAGGAACACCATCTCTTCAGGGGAAGTCCTGCTAGGGTAGAAGAATTCCCTCAGATCATGGTGTGTGCTCAAAGAAGGAAGAAAAGAGACATAGAGGGGAGGAGAGGAAAGACAAGAGAGAAGAAGTAAAGTGTCTGATGGCCAAAACCTGGTTTCTGCCATATCCCTGGGGGCTTCTGTCTTAGCAAAGTGAAACAGAAACCATTTAAGAGAAATCTCTACAATTTGTCTGAGTAGGACAGAAGAGGGTTCCTAGGTAACTAGGTACTTAATTAACAAAGTGCTCACTCTTGATTTCTGGACCAAGCAGAAACTCCTTTGATTGCAATGCCTGTGGGAAGATGACCTACTGAAAATAATCTGGAAAGGGGAGTTATATATACTCCAGTATTTGAAGACTATAAGATATTAGTACTGTATTTGGTCTCCATGAGCCCGTAAGAAGAATGAAAGTGAATTGAGCCCCCTCTTCACCCGGCTAGCTGGATACATTATTCTAATCATGAAAATTTTCTGCTTTATTCAACTTTCAAACAAATAAACATGAATAGCTATAAAAGACAACTTCAGAAAAGGTCTTTTGTGGGCCAGAAAGGGTCAGGTTCTTTCACCAATTGGCTACAGCTAGTTGGATCTTACCGCACAGAAAAAATGGTTTCTCAAAATAGAGTGGAGCATTCAACTTTATCAAGATGATTCTCCAAGAAGAACCATGCATAAGTGAAGAAGCTTTTCTAAAAGTATCAATTATAAGTAGGTTGAGTAGAAGGATAATGTTAATGACTTCCAGGAAAATTCACCTACAGTGTAAGAAAAGGAAGATTTGAGAGTAGGATTTTAAATACAAACTCTTATAAGACTGAACTGCTTCATCGGTGTCCTTATAACATTTGAACTTTCATCTGTGTCAGTCCCTGTTATACATCTGAGCCTTTCAGTCCTCATACTGGAGCAGGAGGGGGAGGAGGAGAGAGGAGAGGAAGAGGAGGAAGAGGAGGAGGAGGAGGAGGAGGAGGAGGAGGAGGAGGAGGAGGAGGAGGAAGGAAGGAAGAGGACGAAGAAGAAGAAGAAGAAGAGAGGAGGAGGAGGAGGAGGAGGAGGAGGAGAAGAAGAAGAAGAAGAAGAAGAAGAAGAAGAAGAAGAAGAAGAAGAAGAAGAAGCAGCTGACTTTATGTGATGCCTTCAGGAAAACAGGCTGAAATACTCTTCTCCAACATTATCGTGACACTGGCCAGCAAGTGTTTAGATGCTGCCTTTCAAAAACAGCATCTGGAGACTGGATTCTTATTTCTTTTTGGCTTACAAAAATCACATTTTGTTGCTAAATATAGGACTATGTATAATAGACATTTAGAGTTTGGGTCTTTACCTTATAAGGTAAAAGTAGGTGTGGGACTGTCATAAAATAGATAGTGCTACAAATTCCGCTGGCACCATTAACAAGACCCAGCTGTGCATCTTAGACGCCTCAAAGATCAACTTGTAGGCACTATGTGCATTTAGCCAAGTCTCATTATTTCTGAGAACATTTCAGAATTGCTAACAGTTCTATTTTTGCATGTAACAGATGTATCAACAAATGATGACTTCTTTAAAAATAACTTTTTAAAAGTACTTTTGAAAATCCAGCAAGTTACAAACTATTAAGGTTTATGACATGATACTGATCACAGATCATCACTAAGAGATAGTTTATCTCTAACACTCTAGAACTTCATACCAAAAACCTTTTATCCATGCCAACACTACAGTCTTTATGTAAAAAAAGAATTCCAAATAGTAAAGAAATCAATCATACTAATTCAGAATGCCATAATTTATATGGATAATAATGTTAAATACAAAGCTTTAAGTAGTGTTCAGGGGCTGGTGAAATGCTTCAGTAAGTAAAGGCACTAGCCACCAAGGCTGACAGCCAGAGTTCTATGCTAGGGTCCACATGATGAAAAAAAGAATCAGCTTCAGCAAGTTATCCTCTGATATCCACACAGGTCTTATAACATAAATACACACACACACACACACACACACACACACACACACACACACACACACACACACTGGAAAAAGAAAGTGGCATTCTAAAGTAAAATTTGAGATTTCTGCTGTCTTGAACCAGGTATTTATACCTTATATTACCATCTATAAAAATAGCTTATCAGGAGCATGTTTTGTTTCAATAACAAACATGTCATCTGAGCTGGTATAGCTCTGAATCTGATGTCTACCAAACTGTTTTTGCTGCTTTCTGTTTTGTTGGATTGTTTTTAAACAGTTATTGTCAAACTGTCAAAAAGATCTCCCCTTTGTCTTCTGACCAGTGAAGCAAGTAATTGGTGAGTTTCTCCCCACCTCCCCCCAACTCAGAATTCCTGATTATCAACACAGTTGATCATCACACGGAAGCAATTCAGGGCAACCACAGATGCTGATGGTTATGCAGATTGAGCTATTGATAGTCCCATGAGTCCATCAAGGGTACTGGGAGGACACCCTTGCTAACGACACTCCAAACTGCAGTCAAACAATGTCACCACATCATCCTTACAGAGAACCAGGAAATATTTACATAAAATAGGTCTCTGAAAGCTAGATACAGTGGTTCACACCAGCAATCCCAGTACTTGGGAGACATAGTAAGATGACTAAGAGTTTAGTGTCATCCTTAGTTACAACCTGAGCTAGATGAGACCTGATGTCAAACAAATGAACTGTAACAACAAAAATTATCCACGAAACAGCAGTAGCAACAGCAAAAATCTTTGATGTTTCCTAGACAACCAACCACTCTATTCCAGACACTATACTAATGTTTTCAAATCTGTAATCTGAATCTTACAGTGGTGACACTATTCTCCTTTTCACCCAGGAGATGTAGTGAGCTGAAGTGATTGACATGGGCTTCACAGGGAAGGGAATGGCTGAGGAGCAGAGCCACTAGGCTCTATGTCCAGCCCCCACTTTCCTGAAAGCCTGGACGCACTCTTGGCTCTAATCCAGGGGTTTTAAATGAAGTTGTTATCAGGAAATATTTGCCAGCCATGACAAGTCAGTCTTTTAGGCTTTGACTATTAACTATTAGTAACTATGTCATTGCTCTGGTTTAGGAAGATTCTAATCCAAAAACTTAAAGGCAATGGTTATCCATAGAAGAGGAAATCTACTATAGAATGCAATCCTATGAAAATAAAGGCCATCTAAAGAGCACAGACATTACCCTATGAGTTCTAGATGAAGTCAGTATAACATTGTTAATATCAACGAGTATTCTCACACATATATAAACAAAAATACCCATTTATTATGAACAACCCTTGCATTAATTCCCTTAACTTCATTCTACTACATCGTATCTTTGATTCTTAGGTAAGATTTGATGCTATGTATTTGGTCCCTTTGCTCATATGCTATGAATATTTCTATGTTTGTTATATCTTATTTGTGTGTGTGTGTGTGTGTGTGTGTGTGTGTGTGTGTGTGCGTGCGCGCGCGCGCACGCGCGCACGCACGCATGTATAAACCCATGTGTGTGGAGGTCAGAGGACAACTTGTGGGAACCAGTTATCTCCTTCCACTATGTAGGTCCTGAGGATCGGACTCAAGTTGTCAGACTGGCATCAGACACCCACTGAGCCTTTTTGCCTCCCCACCGTGAGTATTTCTAACAGTCAAAACAATTGTCGGGTTTGAGTCTGAAATGTATTTCTTCATATTGCACAAAGAAGACATCTGCAGGGTTATTTCTGTTGTCAGTCACTTCCAGAAACTGGCTGTAAAGAGCAACAAAATGACAAGTACAGGAAGTGAATCACTGGCCATCTGACCTTCATCGATGTCCTAAGATGTAAAGCACACATGTACTTGAACATCAGTTTGTCAGCTGCAATACCTATCCCTGAAGCACCATTGTTCCTCCAATCCCACTTCAGCTTTGCTAATGGAGGAGGCTTCACATACATTTGACAACTATAGAAATTAAGTTGCGGCTTGGAAGATGGATTTGGTTATTGTCAAACTGAGCATTAGAAATATCAGGAAATACTCAGGAGTCTTAGATAATGTGATGAAAATGCTGCTAAGACAGTAACATTATGCCTTTCTTTCCTATCCCTGAAACAAATTCATCTTCTCCCTGGGGTAAAGGTAAGAATAGATAGCATTGTGCTCAGACAAGGTTTTCTATTGACGGGAAGAGGCTATGTTGTGTCTGGAATTCCGAAGGAAAAGGACAGTTTTGGTTTGTAGGCAAATCTATTCGCATTTATATACTTTGGATTAAATAACTTAAGTATATTGTTTTTCAGAGCTAATTTTAAATCGAACACTTTGTTGATGTTTCCAGTGACACCTTCAGGAAAGACATTCCTCCTGAAAACAAAAGCTCCTTAAGAAAAAGTCGTGTGTTTCAACTAGTTCTACACCAAAAATACCCCACTATTCCCTCTCTCTCCCTCTCTCTCTCTCTCTCTCTCTCTCTCTCTCTCTCTCTCTCTCTCTCTCTGACACACACACACACACACACACACACACACACACACACACACACACAGAGTAATAGTCACTTTGTGGTAAAGTAAAGGAATTAAATGTGCCCATAGAATAAATGATCAGATCATGTCACTGAAAATATAATAACAATAGAGAAAAATATAATATAGTACATATATGGAAAGAATAACATTTAATCATTTGAATTATATAAAATATTAATTGCTTATCTATTTGCATGCATGAAAATGATTAAATGTAGACAAATAATAGTAACATTTTTCTAGCACATGTATTACTACAAGATAAGGATTATTCATTGAAAATGCACTAGCAACACTTCCAATAATTATTTAAGAACTTATTATTCAAAACAAATTTTCTATTTAACATGACAATAAGAAATTCTATATTACATATTCAAACTTATAAAATAAATTTCATAGTTATTATATTTACTTAACAGCATAAAGATTAATCAAAGGGTTGGGAGAAATAAAGCTGCCACAATCTAAATCACAACTCATGCTGTACATGACTTCATCTAACACATCTCAGCAGAGATAATCACTCACTCTTTCAACTAACTTGAAATTAGAAAATTAGAGAAAAATAGAAAATTGTTGTAAAACTTTTTCTATCATGTTCCTAGTTGCCAGATTCACCTAAATCCCAGGTATATTTTCCCATAAAATAATTGTTAAATTTGTTAACAATTTCTTAAAAGAGGGAATTTGTCTCAGATTGGTCTTGAACGCTCCTTCCCTGTCTCCTTGTCCTTGTCACTAAATACAGACTTCCTCAATCGCAAATTCCCAGATGGGTGTACTCAAACTCTTATATAAAGCCTAGTTTGTCCAAGGCCTTAACCTATAACAAAGCAGGGTAAAGTTCCTTAGCCCAGCCATCACCCTACCTTTACTACAGAACGGGATCTGGAGACTCAAAGCACTTAGTGTTCTTCAACCTCAGACTTCTATATTCAGGAGTGTAAAACTAAGTAGTTATGAACAATGGATAGAGATAGATAGATAGATAGATAGATAGATAGATAGATAGATAGATAGATAGGAAGGATAAATAAATAGTAGAAAGGTAGCTATTTTATATACCTAAGAATCCATGTGAACAGATACATTTCAATGGATTATCTAAAATAATATGAAGTAATGCTGTGGATATTGCTCTGTGTAAATAAAATGCTGATTGGCCAGTAGCCAGGCAGGAAGTATAGGCAGGACAAGCAGAGAAGAGAATTCTGGAAACAGGAAGGCTGAGGCAGAGAGACACTGCCAGCCGCCACCATGACAAGTGAGTTGTAAGATACTGGTAAGCCACAAGCCACTTGGCAAAGTATAGATTAATAAAAAATAGGCTGAATATAAGAGTAAGAGCTAGACAATGGTAGGCCTGAGCTAATGGTCAAGCAGCTTAAATAATATAAGCGTCTGTGTGTTTATTTTATAAGTGGGTTGTTGGACTAACAAGGGTTGGCAGGGGCTGGAGAGAAGATCTCCAGCTACAAAGTAATTAGTTTTTAATGTACTCAATTTAATCATTCTACAATGTATATATGCTTCAAAACATCAAGCTACATTTGTGTATGCCTGTACTCTTATCTACCATTTTAAAAAGCCAATAATGATGTAGGCCAAGGCCACACCCCAAAGGAGCCTCTCATTCTGAATCCCCTTCTGTTGCTCTAGGGATTCCCCAACTTCATTCTAGGAAAAGACAATTGATTTTTTTTTTTTTTTTTTTTTTTTTTTTTTTTTTTTTTTTTTTTTTTTTTTTTTAGTTTTTAGTTTTGCTGCCTAAGGGAGACACAAATGGGAGTTCAGGATATACATGGGTGAGGGTCCTTTAGATTTCCCCACTTTCGGATAGAGATTCCAGAGTGTTACCTCTTAAAAATCTAGTGTAAGCCAGGCAGTGGTGGTACATGCCTTTAATCCCAGCACTCGAGAGGCAGAGCCAGGCGGATCTCTGTGAGTTCGAGGCCAGCCTGGGCTACCAAGTGAGTTCCAGGAAAGGCGCAAAGCTACAGATAAATCCTGTCTTGAAAATCCAAAAGAAAAGAAATCTAATATATTTACCATAGTAACTGAAAGGCGATGCGATTTCCCATCTAACTGCAGTACAGCATCAAGCTATCTGCCAGCATCATCCATCCAAGACTAGTGCCTCCCACCCTCAAACCAATGTTTATCAACACTCTAGTAAAGGACACTACACACCCAAAGATTTCTGTTTTCTGGACCCTGCCTGTCATTTCCTTCTTGTCAGTCTCAGGCCACCACCTCCTGAACAGGAGACTTCATGCTTACATGTCTTCAACTGGCTATTGAAAATCAGCCATGAGCTTTCATCCTACTCAAGGGACTTACAAACCTCATCTTCCATGAGTACTGTCCTTTGGCCTACAGTAGACCTGCTGATTCTCTCTCACCCTTTTTCAGTATTTTTAGCATGTAGATGGGCACATCCATCCTCATGTCTTCTGAATCATACCTAGAACCATCTCTCTGTGTGTGGCTAGACCTACCAACATGCTTATTTAAAAAAAAAAAAAAAAAAAGTAAGACATAATAGGACCATTGCTCCCCCATTCTCTTGCCTACTTAGAAGGAAACTGGATACAAGCCATGAGCTGCCCTATAGAGTGTCCCATGTAGTCAGAACCTGGTGTCTGGTAGTGAAGATAAGGAGTGTTCCAACAGTCACCTTAGGAGCTCAAGCAGATTGCCTTAGTTTCTTTTCCAGTTGCTGTGATAAAATACTCTGATAAAATCTACTTCAGGAAGAAATGGTTCATTTCAGCTCACAATTCAGGAGGCAGAGTCCATAACTTCTGAGAAGTCAAGCCGGTCACATGGCATCTTCCTCCAGAGGAGAACTATGAATTCATTTTTGCTAGTGCTTAGCTTACAGTCCCCATCAGCTCGGCATCTCCTTCAGGGAAATGGTCTCACATACAAATAAAATAGTTCTTCCAATATCAATTAACACAGTCAAGACAATCCCCAACTGGCCAACTCAATCTAACAATCTTTTCATTGATACTCCCTTCCCAGGTGACTCAATTCTGTCAAGTTAATAGCTACATTGAACATTTCATAGACCTGATGCCCTCACTATCAAGAAGTCTGTAGTTCAGAAGGCATCTGATTGTATCCTTAGAAAGATCCAGAGCAAACACCACTCACCTAAAAAAATCTCTAGGATTCTTGACCAGGGGGTTTATTTAACATTGTTTCTGATTCTAGCCACCAATCTCCTGCCAGCCTGCCTAGCATCTGATACCACCCCTTCTGGTATCTCCAAATACACAATTCTCTCTTTACTTGAACAGCCTCTGTTAGAGTCAGTCTCTATAGTGGAATCCATTTTTTGTTGGCCTTTTCCCACCCTGGCAATTCTCCCCACCTACCCAGTAGAAAATGCTTGCCCTTAAAGGAGCCAGGATGAGCCCATTTGTTTCAAAGTGTGGAATTGCAGGCATGAGAAAGTCAGAAGGAGAGATAGGTGATAGTGAGAGAAGGGGATTAGGCTTCCCAAATGTCCTGCATCCTCACCTTATTATGAAGGCAAGCACACTTAATGCTGCACTCCAGTGTTCTTTCTCATTCAGCCACTAGCTTCATCCATTTGAGCTCCAAAGGACGGAACAGCAAAGATTTTCAGTTGTGCAGTTTACATTATAATTTATTTATTTTGAAATCAGTCTTCTCCATTTCATTACAGAAGTGAGGGAAGGGTGATAAATCAGTTTCTTTAACCCCCAAACATTTAGAGAGTTTTATGATTGGACTATTTGTACTTTCCTATTATTGGTATTATAAACTAATTAATTTCTGGAAGATAGTTTGGTTTAAATATGAGCAATGGGTCTTATTGCTGTGGCAAATTAATTGAAAGATGAGTTTATTTTGGCTTACAATTTTTTGAGGGGGCACAGTTGATCATATGAGGAAAATGATGATCATAGAATTGTGAGCAGTCCAAAAGGAGAGAAAAATGAATGTTTATATGTGAGGCCCACAGAGACTCCATAATGTGGCCTTCCATCTTGACTCAAGGTCAGAGAGTCCAAGCTTATTTTGCCCCACAAGGCTGCATAATAGGATGCTTTAGCCAAAGATGTAGTTACCAAATGTCTTATACTTCAGGCTTAATTACAGGATACTTTGTCATAAGGCATGACTACTAGATGTTTTGAGAATTAAGGAAGTGTATACACTCATCTGTACTTTGTCCTTGAGAGAGGGAAATCTTTTGTTTCTTCCTTTGCTGGTGTATAAGAAGCCCATGAGAAATAGACTCTGTGTGACTATGGTGTTGACCCAGAGCCCTCCCGATGCTATTCTCTGTCTCTGTCTTTTTCTTTTATATTTACTTCTCTATTTTTAATAACTATTATTTCTCAATCTTCACTCCTCCTTCAAGACAGTCAGACGAGACTCAGAATTTACACTCAGCTCACTTTTTTTTAATATATATATTCTATGCTTTTTACTTATAGAATGGCACCAGCTACATTTAGGGTTGGATGCCCACCCTAAATAAACCTTTCTGACATCTCTGAAGACCATTCAGAGAATGTCTCCCAGGTGATTCTAAATCCAAGAAACTTGATAATGAAGATTAACCATCACACAGTTTAACTTAAAAAATTAATTATGCTGTTTGCTCAGCTATGTTCATATCAGCATTGTTTGTAATATCCAGAACCTGGAAACAACCTAGATGCCCTTCAACTGAAGAATGGATAAAGAAAATATGGTACATATACACAATGGAGTACTACTCTGCAGAGAAAAACAATGACATCATGAGGTTTGCAGGCAAATGGATGGATCTGGAAAAAATCATCCTGAGGGAGGTAACCCAGACTCAGAAGGACAAACATGGTATGTACTCACTCATAGGAGGATACTAGATGTAAAACAAAGATGACTAGACTGCTACACAACTCCAGGGAGGTTACCTAGAAAACAGGACCCTAGGAAAGACACAGGGTTCACCCAATGACAGAGAAATTGATGAGATCTACATGAACAACCTGGACGACAGTGGGAGTAATGAAGGGCAAGGTTTGAGGGAAAGAAAGCTTAGGGGAGCAGGAGATCCCAGCTGGATCAAGAACAGAAAGGGAGAACAAGAAATAACAGACCATGATAAATGATGACCACATGAGAACAGGAATAGGCAGAGTGCTGGAGAGGTCCCCTTAAATCCACAATGATACATCCTCTGTAGACAGCAAGCAATGGTCGAGAGAAAGCCTGATCTGACCTAGTCTGGTGATCAGATGGCCAAACACCCTAATGGTCGTGCTGGAACTCTCATCCAATAACTGATGGAAGTGGATACAGAGATCCTCAACCAGGCCCCAGGTGGAGCTCCAGGAGTCCAATTGTTGAGAAAGAGGAGGGACTGTAAGATTTGTTGAGACCAAGATTGGAGAGGCACAGGGACAAATAGCCAAATAAATGGAAGCATATGAATTATGAACCAAAGGCTGTGGAGCCCCCAGCTGGAGCAGGCCCTCTAGATAAGTGAGACAATTGAATAGCTTGAACTGTTTGGGAGGCACCCAGGCTGTGGGACCAGGACCTGTCCTTAGAGCATGAGCTGGCTATTTGGAACCTTGGGCTTACACAGGGACACTTTGCTCAGCCTGGAAGGAGGGGACTGGACCTGCCTGTACTGAATGCACCAGGTTTAAATGAATCCCCAGGGGAGTGTTGGCCCTGGAGGAGATGGGAATGGAGGGGAAGGGATGGGGGAAAGGTGGAGGCAGGGGGGGGAGGGAGGGGGGAGGACAAGGGAACCCATGGCTGATGTGTAAAATTAAAACACAAATATAATAAATTTTAAAAAAAGAAAACAAAAAAATTACTTATGCTGTTATTTTTCTTCATTGATACATACTCATTGTACATAGTACCAAGTTACATAAGGAGAGTTTCATACATATAAGATACTATGCAGCTATGCAAAGGTTTAGCCACCCTCTAGATTCCCCATTGTTGAACTCTGCCTGCCTCTCTACAGGCCACTTGGTACCTACCACCTCAGCAGCTTTCCTCTAGTGCCAGACTTGTATCTCCCGGCTGTCCACATAAGAAGTGAGTCTCTAGGTATATACCATGAGATGGCGTGAGTAGTTTCATTTGGATAGCTTAGTTGCCAATGAAGCCACTTCAAAATCACTTTCTCCACAGGTAGTGCTGGTTCTTTCTTCATGGACCCAAAAACAAAAAGCAATTTCCTGTGCATGAACATTACAGAGACTAAAAACAATCTAGTGACTTTGGGACAGCTCTGAAAGCGCCAGTGGTTCCTTCACCGAGACAAAGGAGTGTCGTCACTCTGAGCACCTCATTTTTAGAGGACTGTAGATCTCACTGTGAGCACCTCATTTTTAGAGGACTGTAGATCTCACTGTGAGCACCTCATTTTTAGAGGACTGTAGATCTCACTGTTCATACAATGTACAGTTAATAGAACACCCAGGAAAATCCTTGTTTCCCTTTAAGCTTCGGTGCCAGCAGTTCTGTACCCCTATGACTCAACTCCAAAGCATGACGGGAAACCTTTGTGTTGGGGAAGCTGGCCTCAAACTCCTGTTCCTCCTGCATCAGCCCTCTGAATGCCAAGATCACAAGTGTGCATCCCCACTTCTGTCTGTCAGCAGATATTGATGGCCAAGGTTTCTATTGTTAGAGCTTAATAATGCACAGAAATGAGGCTGAAATGTCTAGTTGGTTAAATACAATTGGAATACGGAACACAAGCCTGCTGTGGAAATTCTACTTGATGTCTCCTAGGATACTCTATTCTGTACTGCAAAGACCTCTTCCTGTCTTTAAAAGAAAGAGACTTCTATTCACCACTGGTTATTTAGGCCAAGTCTCTCTATTTCTTCTTTCTAACCTCTGAATGTTTCACACCCCTTTGACCACTTCTGATATCAGGAGAATGGAATGGGGAAGTAGAAACAAAAGAAAACAATTGCAGAAACTCATTGCAAATTACACACTACTACAATGTGAACTAATGTCCCCCATTGGTGCTTTACATGTGATTGAATTGTTCAGACCTCAAATTACAGTTTTATCTATGACTAAATGATATAAAGTTTCATAGATGTCCCGTGCACTGGCAAACACAGAAAACAAAGGTGTGCTTGCATTGGAATTCTGGAATTTTTAATATTGTGTCAAAGAATTCTGTGAACACTTTTGAATCTATAAGTCAAGTCATACATAGTTTTTGTTTACGAAAATTTTTGCATAAACATGGTAAGGAAAGATAATAACTATTTAAATACTATGATAAATCATTATGAAATAGCTGAATTACAATTCATTTAAAATAATTTATAAAGGAAGTGTGGTCTTTCTGGTTTTACTATTTCCTGTAAGGAGAAAATAATTGATTGTGCTTTGCTCATTGTAATTATTAAGCCTACCAACTACCCATTATATCGGAAGCACAGACTGTAGCTGGCAACCATCTATCACTATTAAAATTTCAAATCTTACATTCTCTTATAACCATACCTTTAATTACAAGCCATGTGCCAACTACAAAATCTGATCATGTGTATAAAATAAATCAGTAAGACAGAAACAATGTTATATGGATTTTTAGAAAAAATAATACCCAAATATAAGGATTCAGATTTTGCCATTTTGTAAGAATACATGTGGTTTATAAAGGGAACACTAGAATACATTCCTGTAATTGCAGTACTCAGGAGAACATGGGCCCTGGTATACACACCTATCATCACAGCCCTCAAGAGGAAAGATGATGCCAGGCTGGTATACATAGGGAGTTCCATGCCGGTAGGGCTATATACCAAGCCTGCCATGCAAAATAGGTTGTTACATATATATTGGTGGCAGGGTATACAAATTTCTCAAAAATCTTTAAGTTGCCTGTAAGATGGCTAAGTGAATAAAAGCACTTACCACTAAGCCTAGGTGATCACTAAGCTCAAACCCCAGGACCTATAGGGGGGAAGAGAGAAATGACTCCTGAAATTTGTCCTCTGACTTTCACACATGCATTGTGGCATATATGTCCACACATGCAAATAACATTCACATGCATACATGCATAAAAGGAAATTAAAATGCAATAAAATATTCATCAACTTGTGTACTTGTTCTCCATTTAGCTGTTCACAAACTGTACCTTAAAGTAACCACTAGACCAACACAGCTACAGAAACTTAATAGAAGAGAAAGAAAGGAAGGAGTAAATAAGTAAATAAATAAATATTGGTGCTGTTTGCTGTTGGTTCATATGGCGACTTTAAATCTTTTTTCTTCTCTCACTTCAACTGCCATTTGATCACTGGCTCTGGTCCTCAGGGAGTGTGTGGAGAAGCAATGGGGCCAATGCTGTCTGGTCTTTTCACACACCTTGTCCCTCAGCACCCATGACTTAGAGGGTTCAAAATAGGTTTCAAAGGGTACATCCATATCAAGAGGATTATATGAAAGCGGTAGCTTTTTTGTGGCTAAAAGGGTTTTTCTTTTCTTCTCTCACCAGCGGGAAATGTCTGCCTTGAGCAAGCTCCCTGTGGCAAACCTCTTTGAAGAATATATTCTGAAGTGTATTCAACCTTGTCTCCAGCTTCTTCTCAGCTAAAGCATTTAAAGATGTTGGGACATTGCCCACCACAGCCTTTCCGACTTTGGGAGGTTGCCTTAGCCTACGTGAAGCCTAGAGAAATTTCCTAGAAGACTGTCTTCATGAAAGGTACTTTGTAAATGTATTCCACATGGAGGTACTCTCCCAAAATCAGTTTTTCATAAACACAAAGTTAGATCAACTCCAAAAGTTTTAATGAAGTTATTCTTAAACTTTGGTACATTTCACCCAACATGCAAATAAAATTTTCACAGAACTAGTAAATTCATCAATAAAGTTAATAAGAGATTTCATAAAACAATGCAAAGAAAGAAATAGGTGTCTATGGCAGTGCAGCCCAATCCGTGATGAGACAGTGTGGAGGAGGAAGACATTTGGTGGAGGTTTGTTCCTTCCAGTGGATTCCGACACTCAGGTGGCTCTCCTTTACCCTAACCTCATTTTAGATTGTAGTTTTTTAATAAATTTTACTCACTCTGCTGTTTAAAAGTAATTCCCAAATTATTAAAACACAAGCTTCAGAAAAAGCTTCAGCCACTAGAGTTGGAATATTTCCCTCCATTTTACAAACTGAGAAATCGAGGTTTAACTTTGAGTGACACTGTGAAGGCCATCCATGAGGATGGGATTTTATCTTTGCATTTCATACAGTTTCCCTTACAGGATAAGGCTAAGTATTTAAGGTTCAATTTCAATTAAATGTCACCAAATCTATTAGTTAGTTTTCATTCTGATTATAAAACACCCTGACTGGGCTGGGGAGATGGTTCAGTGGTTAAAAGAACTGGCTGCTCTTCCAGAGGACCCAGGTTCAATTCCCAGCACCCACATGGCAGCTCACAACTGTCTGTAACTCCAGTTCCAGGGGACCCAACACCCTCACACACACACACACACACACACACACACACACACACACACACACACACACACACACATACACACACACACACATACACACACACACACACACACACACACACACACACAGGAGAAACACCAATGAACATGATATAAAAATAAATCTTAGCCGGGCGGTGGTAGTGCACCTTTAATCCCAGCACTCAAGAGGCAGAGGCAGACAGATCTTTGTGAGTTCGAAGGCGCAAAACTACACAGAGAAACCCTGTCTCAAAAATAAATAAATAAATAAATAATAAAATAAAATAAAATAAATCTTAACAAATAAAATTTAGAAAAAAAAAAAAACACCCTGACCAAAAACCATTTAGGGGAGGGAAAGGTTATTTGGCTTTCAGTCGCAGGCTGAAGGCCATCCCTGAGGGCAAGTCCAGGCAGGATCTCAAGCAGCTAATGACATCACCTCCACATATCCAAAGCAGAGCAGCTTATCTACTACAGGCAGCATGCCTGCTGTTTATGCTCAGCCAGCTTCCTTCATTCTGTGCAGTTCAGAGTTCAGCCCATGAACCAGGTGGACCCTCATTCTGAATGGGGCTTCCCACCTCAACACATATCAAGATGATCCCCCCCCCCACCACTAACAGGTCCACAGGCCAACCTGATCTAGATACTCTCTCATTCAGGGTCTCCTCCCAAAGTGATTCTAGGTTGTGGCAAATTGACATTTAAAGTATCCAGGGCATCAGTCAAGTATTAAATTATGTTAGCAGTCCAGAAAAAAAAAAAAATACTATAAAAACAGGGACAAGGTAGACCTCATTGGGAACTAGCAGGGACATTCCTGTTGCATGATGGACATGTGAACAGAGATGCTGAAAAAGAGAGAGGTGGAGGACAGAAAGTGACCAGGGAGTCCTGTGCACCGCAGGGATGAAGCCTTGCCTAAGAAGGTCAGGTTCAAAATTGCCCTTGGTGGAGTGAGCTGGGCACATCCTTACTCCAAAAGCACTCAAAGAATTCCTTATTTGCACAACAGTATATGTTGTCACTTGAGTCTACTGGGAAGCGGTTCAATGTTAACCCTGTCTTCACCAAGAAAGTAGGATGAAAAGACAGACTGGCATTAGCACTCACACCCAGACCATAGTTCTCATTCCTTAAGCCTCACTCTTAATCACGTTCTTAACTATATTCCACATTTAAAGTTAACCTTTTAAAATAGACATTCATGTTCTGCTTCCGGCTCCATCGAAAACCGTTTGACAGGAGCCAACAATCTAAGATTTGGGTCCTAGCTGTACGATTAACTAGTTGTGAAAAAGGGGGACGGGGGAGGGAGGAAAGGCTTCCAATTAACTGGCTGTGAAGTCCCTGGTCGCTAGGAGAAACTGCTGCATGGGATGATTTCTTCTGCTGTTTCAACTTTGCAGGCACTACAGAATCTTGCTGACAGCAGAGTAAAGCACCCGCACCTCATAGCTTTGAGCAAAACCGCGCGTTCCCTTCTTTTCCATAAGTACGGAACTCAAGAACCGACAGGAAAGAATTTGTTTCATTGCTTTATCTGGTAAAACAAGCATCAGGTTGAATTTGCGAGTCTGCTTCCTGATTATTTTCCTGTCTCTTGTCTCGGGTCCCTTTTAGGCACAGTAGAAAAATCCCTGTAGGGCTTGATGACACTTCAGCACACAGGAAGGGCTACACAGCACACAACGGAGGAGGTCTTTTAATCCTTTGGCTGGGCAATCCCTCCGCCTGAGAAGAAAGAATCCTGCCCGTCATGTTGATTTGAAACTTAAGAGCAAAACAAAAAACTAAAGGCAGTTCCCCCAAACCAACCAGATTTCAAGTACCACTATGGGACATTTCTGTGAGAAGTCAGCGTATTCAAAGTCAGGTTAATACAGAACCTTGCCCTGGTCTCCAGCTCCCAGAGTGCCATGGGGTATGTTAGGATCTTAGTTAAACGGCAAATAAACAGCTTCGTGTGGGACACAATTCTGAGCTAGGACTGCCCCGTCCAGTGGGCAGCTGGGGCTGACACTGTCCAGGGATCGCCCAAAGGGAAAGGTTGTGGCAAGGTCGCTCAGAAAACGCGGGAGGAGTCTGGCGGTGATTGATGCTGAGGAAGGGACGGATGAATAAAAGTATTTGTCTGGGGACAGCCGAGCCCCCAGTGAGCTGCTGAAGACCCACTGCCTGGCATTCTCTCAATTTTCGTCAGAGCCAGGGCTACCTAAAGCTGTAGGAGGCGTGCTGGGGAGCGGCTGAGATCCGGCTGCGAGCTGCAAGCCCCCTAGGACCTGGGAAGGAGGTT